>NW_026600477.1:0-238990 GCF_029448725.1 Salvelinus fontinalis
TAAACAATCTCTAAATCATGTTTGATGCACTCTGTAAGTTAATTTTATTTCAGTACTGTTTGATCAGGATGATAGGAACACTGTGGACAGTTTTCAGCAAGTTGCAACATTGGAATACAGAAATAAACACTTTTCCAAAAACAAGCTCTAAATCATGTTTGATGCACTCTGTAAGTTAATTTTATTTCAGTACTGTTTAATCAGGATGATAGGAACACTGTGGACAGTTTTCATCAAGTTGCAACATTGGAATACAGAAATAAACACTTTTCCAAAAACAAGCTCTAAATCATGTTGAAAAACAGAAATAAACACTTTTCAAAAACAAGCTCCAAATCATGTTGAAATACAGAAATAAGCACTTTTCAAAAACAAGCTCCAAATCATGTTGAAATACAGAAATAAACACTTTTCCATAAACAAGCTCTAAATCATGTTTGATGCACTCTGTAAGTTAATTTTATTTCAGTACTGTTTAATCAGGATGATAGTAACACTGTGGACGGTTTTCAGCAAGTTGCAACATTGGAATACAGAAATAAACACTTTTCCAAAAACAAGCTCTAAATCATGTTGAAAAACAGAAATAAACACTTTTCAATAAACAATCTCTAAATCATGTTTGATGCACTCTGTAAGTTAATTTTATTTCAGTACTGTTTGATCAGGATGATAGGAACACTTTGGACAGTTTTCAGCAAGTTGCAACTTTGAAATACAGAAATAAACACTTTTCCAAAAACAAACTCAAAATCATGTTGAATTACAGAAAAAACACTTTTCAAAAACAAGCTCCAAATCATGTTGAAATACAGAAATAAGCACTTCTCAAATACAAGCTCCAAATCATGTTGAAATACAGAAATAAACACTTTTCCATAAACAAGCTCTAAATCATGTTTGATGCACTCTGTAAGTTAATTTTATTTCAGTACTGTTTAATCAGGATGATAGGAACACTGTGGACAGTTTTCATCAAGTTGCAACATTGGAATACAGAAATAAACACTTTTCCAAAAACAAGCTCTAAATCATGTTGAAAAACAGAAATAAACACTTTTCAAAAACAAGCTCCAAATCATGTTGAAATACAGAAATAAGCACTTTTCAAAAACAATCTCCAAATCATGTTGAAATACAGAAATAAACACTTTTCCATAAACAAGCTCTAAATCATGTTTGATGCACTCTGTAAGTTAATTTTATTTCAGTACTGTTTAATCAGGATGATAGTAACACTGTGGACGGTTTTCAGCAAGTTGCAACATTGGAATACAGAAATAAACACTTTTCCAAAAACAAGCTCTAAATCATGTTGAAAATCAGAAATAAACACTTTTCAAAAACAAGCTCCAAATCATGTTAAAATACAGAAATAAGCACTTTTCAAAATCAAGCTCCAAATCATGTTGAAATACAGAAATAAACACTTTTCCATAAACAAGCTCTAAATCATGTTTGATGCACTCCGTAAGTTAATTTTATTTCAGTACTGTTTAATCAGGATGATAGGAACACTGTGGACAGTTTTCATTAAGTTGCAACATTGGAATACAGAAATAAACACTTTTCCAAAAACAAGCTCTAAATCATGTTGAAAAACAGAAATAAACACTTTTCAAAAACAAGCTCCAAATCATGTTGAAATACAGAAATAAGCACTTTTCAATAAACAATCTCTAAATCATGTTTGATGCACTCTGTAAGTTAATTTTATTTCAGTACTGTTTGATCAGGATGATAGGAACACTGTGGACAGTTTTCAGCAAGTTGCAACATTGAAATACAGAAATAAACACTTTTCCAAAAACAAACTCTAAATCATGTTGAAATACAGAAAAAACACTTTTCAAAAACAAACTCCAAATCATGTTGAAATACAGAAATAAGCACTTTTCAAATACAAGCTCCAAATCATGTTGAAATACAGAAATAAACACTTTTCCATAAACAAGCTCTAAATCATGTTTGATTCACTCTGTAAGTTAATTTTATTTCAGTACTGTTTAATCAGGATGATAGTAACACTGTGGACGGTTTTCAGCAAGTTGCAACATTGGAATACAGAAATAAACACTTTTCCAAAAACAAGCTCTAAATCATGTTGAAAATCAGAAATAAACACTTTTCAAAAACAAGCTCCAAATCATGTTAAAATACAGAAATAAGCACTTTTCAAAATCAAGCTCCAAATCATGTTGAAATACAGAAATAAACACTTTTCCATAAACAAGCTCTAAATCATGTTTGATGCACTCCGTAAGTTAATTTTATTTCAGTACTGTTTAATCAGGATGATAGGAACACTGTGGACAGTTTTCATTAAGTTGCAACATTGGAATACAGAAATAAACACTTTTCCAAAAACAAGCTCTAAATCATGTTGAAAAACAGAAATAAACACTTTTCAAAAACAAGCTCCAAATCATGTTGAAATACAGAAATAAGCACTTTTCAATAAACAATCTCTAAATCATGTTTGATGCACTCTGTAAGTTAATTTTATTTCAGTACTGTTTGATCAGGATGATAGGAACACTGTGGACAGTTTTCAGCAAGTTGCAACATTGAAATACAGAAATAAACACTTTTCCAAAAACAAACTCTAAATCATGTTGAAATACAGAAAAAACACTTTTCAAAAACAAACTCCAAATCATGTTGAAATACAGAAATAAGCACTTTTCAAATACAAGCTCCAAATCATGTTGAAATACAGAAATAAACACTTTTCCATAAACAAGCTCTAAATCATGTTTGATGCACTCTGTAAGTTAATTTTATTTCAGAACTGTTTAATCAGGATGATAGTAACACTGTGGACGGTTTTCAGCAAGTTGCAACATTGGAATACAGAAATAAACACTTTTCCAAAAACAAGCTCTAAATCATGTTGAAAAACAGAAATAAACACTTTTCAAAAACAAGCTCCAAATCATGTTAAAATACAGAAATAAGCACTTTTAAAAAACAAGCTCCAAATCATGTTGAAATACAGAAATAAACACTTTTCAATAAACAATCTCTAAATCATGTTTGATGCACTCTGTAAGTTAATTTTATTTCAGTACTGTTTGATCAGGATGATAGGAACACTGTGGACAGTTTTCAGCAAGTTGCAACATTGGAATACAGAAATAAACACTTTTCCAAAAACAAGCTCTAAATCATGTTGAAAAACAGAAATAAACACTTTTCCAAAAACAAGCTCTAAATCATGTTGAAAAACAGAAATAAACACTTTTCAAAAACAAGCTCCAAATCATGTTGAAATACAGAAATAAGCACTTTTCAATAAACAATCTCTAAATCATGTTTGATGCACTCTGTAAGTTAATTTTATTTCAGTACTGTTTGATCAGGATGATAGGAACACTGTGGACAGTTTTCAGCAAGTTGCAACATTGAAATACAGAAATAAACACTTTTCCAAAAACAAACTCTAAATCATGTTGAAATACAGAAAAAACACTTTTCAAAAACAAACTCCAAATCATGTTGAAATACAGAAATAAGCACTTTTCAAATACAAGCTCCAAATCATGTTGAAATACAGAAATAAACACTTTTCCATAAACAAGCTCTAAATCATGTTTGATTCACTCTGTAAGTTAATTTTATTTCAGTACTGTTTAATCAGGATGATAGTAACACTGTGGACGGTTTTCAGCAAGTTGCAACATTGGAATACAGAAATAAACACTTTTCCAAAAACAAGCTCTAAATCATGTTGAAAATCAGAAATAAACACTTTTCAAAAACAAGCTCCAAATCATGTTAAAATACAGAAATAAGCACTTTTCAAAATCAAGCTCCAAATCATGTTGAAATACAGAAATAAACACTTTTCCATAAACAAGCTCTAAATCATGTTTGATGCACTCCGTAAGTTAATTTTATTTCAGTACTGTTTAATCAGGATGATAGGAACACTGTGGACAGTTTTCATTAAGTTGCAACATTGGAATACAGAAATAAACACTTTTCCAAAAACAAGCTCTAAATCATGTTGAAAAACAGAAATAAACACTTTTCAAAAACAAGCTCCAAATCATGTTGAAATACAGAAATAAGCACTTTTCAATAAACAATCTCTAAATCATGTTTGATGCACTCTGTAAGTTAATTTTATTTCAGTACTGTTTGATCAGGATGATAGGAACACTGTGGACAGTTTTCAGCAAGTTGCAACATTGAAATACAGAAATAAACACTTTTCCAAAAACAAACTCTAAATCATGTTGAAATACAGAAATAAGCACTTTTCAAATACAAGCTCCAAATCATGTTGAAATACAGAAATAAACACTTTTCCATAAACAAGCTCTAAATCATGTTTGATGCACTCTGTAAGTTAATTTTATTTCAGAACTGTTTAATCAGGATGATAGTAACACTGTGGACGGTTTTCAGCAAGTTGCAACATTGGAATACAGAAATAAACACTTTTCCAAAAACAAGCTCTAAATCATGTTGAAAAACAGAAATAAACACTTTTCAAAAACAAGCTCCAAATCATGTTAAAATACAGAAATAAGCACTTTTAAAAAACAAGCTCCAAATCATGTTGAAATACAGAAATAAACACTTTTCAATAAACAATCTCTAAATCATGTTTGATGCACTCTGTAAGTTAATTTTATTTCAGTACTGTTTGATCAGGATGATAGGAACACTGTGGACAGTTTTCAGCAAGTTGCAACATTGGAATACAGAAATAAACACTTTTCCAAAAACAAGCTCTAAATCATGTTGAAAAACAGAAATAAACACTTTTCAAAAACAAGCTCCAAATCAGGTTGAAATACAGAAATAAACACTTTTCCATAAACAAGCTCTAAATCATGTTTGATGCACTCTGTAAGTTAATTTTATTTCAGTACTGTTTAATCAGGATGATAGTAACACTGTGGACGGTTTTCATCAAGTTGCAAGATTGGAATACAGAAATAAACACTTTTCCAAAAACAAGCTATAAATCATGTTGAAAAACAGAAATAAACACTTTTCAATAAACAATCTCTAAATCATGTTTGATGCACTCTGTAAGTTAATTTTATTTCAGTACTGTTTGATCAGGATGATAGGAACACTTTGGACAGTTTTCAGCAAGTTGCAACATTGAAATACAGAAATAAACACTTTTCCAAAAACAAAATCAAAATCATGTTGAATTACAGAAAAAACACTTTTCAAAAACAAGCTCCAAATCATGTTGAAATACAGAAATAAGCACTTCTCAAATACAAGCTCCAAATCATGTTGAAATACAGAAATAAACACTTTTCCATAAACAAGCTCTAAATCATGTTTGATGCACTCTGTAAGTTAATTTTATTTCAGTACTGTTTAATCAGGATGATAGGAACACTGTGGACAGTTTTCATCAAGTTGCAACTTTGGAATACATAAATAAACACTTTTCCAAAAACAAGCTCTAAATCATGTTGAAAAACAGAAATAAACGCTTTTCAAAAACAAACTCCAAATCATGTTGAAATACAGAAATAAGCACTTTTCAAAAACAAGCTCCAAATCATGTTGAAATACAGAAATAAACACCTTTCCATAAACAAGCTCTAAATCATGTTTGATGCACTCTGTAAGTTAATTATATTTCAGTACTGTTTAATCAGGATGATAGTAACACTGTGGACTGGTTTCAGCAAGTTGCAACATTGGAATACAGAAATAAACACTTTTCCAAAAACAAGCTCTAAATCATGTTGAAAATCAGAAATAAACACTTTTCAAAAACAGGCTCCAAATCATGTTAAAATACAGAAATATGCACTTTTCAAAATCAAGCTCCAAATCATGTTGAAATACAGAAATAAACATTTTCCATAAACAAGCTCTAAATCATGTTTGATGCACTCCGTAAGTTAATTTTATTTCAGTACTGTTTAATCAGGATGATAGGAACACTGTGGACAGTTTTCAGCAAGTTGCAACATTGGAATACAGAAATAAACACTTTTCCAAAAACTTGCTCTAAATCATGTTGAAAAACAGAAATAAACACTTTTCAAAAACAAGCTCCAAATCATGTTGAAATACAGAAATAAGCACTTTTCAATAAACAATCTCTAAATCATGTTTGATGCACTCTGTAAGTTAATTTTATTTCAGTACTGTTTGATCAGGATGATAGTAACACTGTGGACGGTTTTCAGCAAGTTGCAACATTGGAATACAGAAATAAACACTTTTCCAAAAACAAGCTCTAAATCATGTTGAAAAACAGAAATAAACACTTTTCAAAAACAAGCTCCAAATCATGTGAAAATACAGAAATAAGCACTTTTAAAAAACAAGCTCCAAATCATGTTGAAATACAGAAATAAACACTTTTCAATAAACAATCTCTTAATCATGTTTGATGCACTCTGTAAGTTAATTTTATTTCAGTACTGTTTGATCAGGATGATAGGAACACTGTGGACAGTTTTCAGCAAGTTGCAACATTGAAATACAGAAATAAACACTTTTCCAAAAACAAACTCTAAATCATGTTGAAATACAGAAATAAGCACTTTTCAAATACAAGCTCCAAATCATGTTGAAATACAGAAATAAACACTTTTCCATAAACAAGCTCTAAATCATGTTTGATGCACTCTGTAAGTTAATTTTATTTCAGTACTGTTTGATCAGGATGATAGGAACACCGTGGACAGTTTTCAGCAAGTTGCAACATTGAAATACAGAAATAAACACTTTTCCAAAAACAAACTCTAAATCATGTTGAAATACAGAAAAAACACTTTTCAAAAACAAACTCCAAATCATGTTGAAATACAGAAATAAGCACTTTTCAAATACAAGCTCCAAATCATGTTGAAATACAGAAATAAACACTTTTCCATAAACAAGCTCTAAATCATGTTTGATGCACTATGTAAGTTAATTTTATTTCAGTACTGTTTAATCAGGATGATAGGAACACTGTGGACAGTTTTCATCAAGTTGCAACATTGGAATACAGAAAGAAACACTTTTCAAAAACAAGCTCCAAATCATGCTAAAATACAGAAATAAGCACTTTTCAAAAACAAGCTCCAAATCATGTTGAAATACAGAAATAAACACTTTTCCATAAACAAGCTCTAAATCATGTTTGATGCACTCTGTTAGTTAATTTTATTTCAGTACTGTTTAATCAGGATGATAGGAACACTGTGGACAGTTTTCATCAAGTTGCAACATTGGAATACAGAAATAAACACTTTTCAAAAACAAGCTCCAAATCATGTTGAAATACAGAAATAAGCACTTTTCAAATACAAGCTCCAAATCATGTTGAAATACAGAAATAAACACTTTTCCAAAAACAAGCTCTAAATCATGTTGAAAATCAGAAATAAACACTTTTCAAAAACAGGCTCCAAATCATGTTAAAATACAGAAATAAGCACTTTTCAAAATCAAGCTCCAAATCATGTTGAAATACAGAAATAAACACTTTTCCATAAACAAGCTCTAAATCATGTTTGATGCACTCCGTAAGTTAATTTTATTTCAGTACTGTTTAATCAGGATGATAGGAACACTGTGGACAGTTTTCATCAAGTTGCAACATTGGAATACAGAAATAAACACTTTTCCAAAAACTTGCTCTAAATCATGTTGAAAAACAGAAATAAACACTTTTCAAAAACAAGCTCCAAATCATGTTGAAATACAGAAATAAGCACTTTTCAATAAACAATCTCTAAATCATGTTTGATGCACTCTGTAAGTTAATTTTATTTCAGTACTGTTTGATCAGGATGATAGTAACACTGTGGACGGTTTTCAGCAAGTTGCAACATTGGAATACAGAAATAAACACTTTTCCAAAAACAAGCTCTAAATCATGTTGAAAAACAGAAATAAACACTTTTCAAAAACAAGCTCCAAATCATGTGAAAATACAGAAATAAACACTTTTCAATAAACAATCTCTTAATCATGTTTGATGCACTCTGTAAGTTAATTTTATTTCAGTACTGTTTGATCAGGATGATAGGAACACTGTGGACAGTTTTCAGCAAGTTGCAACATTGAAATACAGAAATAAACACTTTTCCAAAAACAAACTCTAAATCATGTTGAAATACAGAAATAAGCACTTTTCAAATACAAGCTCCAAATCATGTTGAAATACAGAAATAAACACTTTTCCATAAACAAGCTCTAAATCATGTTTGATGCACTCTGTAAGTTAATTTTATTTCAGTACTGTTTGATCAGGATGATAGGAACACCGTGGACAGTTTTCAGCAAGTTGCAACATTGAAATACAGAAATAAACACTTTTCCAAAAACAAACTCTAAATCATGTTGAAATACAGAAAAAACACTTTTCAAAAACAAACTCCAAATCATGTTGAAATACAGAAATAAGCACTTTTCAAATACAAGCTCCAAATCATGTTGAAATACAGAAATAAACACTTTTCCATAAACAAGCTCTAAATCATGTTTGATGCACTATGTAAGTTAATTTTATTTCAGTACTGTTTAATCAGGATGATAGGAACACTGTGGACAGTTTTCATCAAGTTGCAACATTGGAATACAGAAAGAAACACTTTTCAAAAACAAGCTCCAAATCATGTTAAAATACAGAAAAAAGCACTTTTCAAAAACAAGCTCCAAATCATGTTGAAATACAGAAATAAACACTTTTCCATAAACAAGCTCTAAATCATGTTTGATGCACTCTGTTAGTTAATTTTATTTCAGTACTGTTTAATCAGGATGATAGGAACACTGTGGACAGTTTTCATCAAGTTGCAACATTGGAATACAGAAATAAACACTTTTCAAAAACAAGCTCCAAATCATGTTGAAATACAGAAATAAGCACTTTTCAAATACAAGCTCCAAATCATGTTGAAATACAGAAATAAACACTTTTCCATAAACAAGCTCTAAATCATGTTTGATGCACTCTGTAAGTTAATTTTATTTCAGTACTGTTTGATCAGGATGATAGGAACACCGTGGATAGTTTTCAGCAAGTTGCAACATTGAAATAGAGAAATAAACACTTTTCCAAAAACAAACTCTAAATCATGTTGAAATACAGAAAAAACACTTTTCAAAAACAAACTCCAAATCATGTTGAAATACAGAAATAAGCACTTTTCAAATACAAGCTCAAAATCATGTTGAAATACAGAAATAAACACTTTTCCATAAACAAGCTCTAAATCATGTTTGATGCACTCTGTAAGTTAATTTTATTTCAGTACTGTTTAATCAGGATGATAGTAACACTGTGGACGGTTTTCAGCAAGTTGCAACATTGGAATACAGAAATAAACACTTTTCCAAAAACAAGCTCTAAATCATGTTGAAAAACAGAAATAAACACTTTTCAAAAACAAGCTCAAAAATCAGGTTGAAATACAGAAATAAACACCTTTCAATAAACAATCTCTAAATCATGTTTGATGCACTCTGTAAGTTAATTGTATTTCAGTACTGTTTGATCAGGATGATAGGAACACTGTGGACAGTTTTCAGCAAGTTGCAACATTGGAATACAGAAATAAACACTTTTCCAAAAACAAGCTCTAAATCATGTTGAAAAACAGAAATAAACACTTTTCAAAAACAAGCTCCAAATCATGTGAAAATACAGAAATAAGCACTTTTAAAAAACAAGCTCCAAATCATGTTGAAATACAGAAATAAACACTTTTCAATAAACAATCTCTTAATCATGTTTGATGCACTCTGTAAGTTAATTTTATTTCAGTACTGTTTGATCAGGATGATAGGAACACTGTGGACAGTTTTCAGCAAGTTGCAACATTGAAATACAGAAATAAACACTTTTCCAAAAACAAACTCTAAATCATGTTGAAATACAGAAATAAGCACTTTTCAAATACAAGCTCCAAATCATGTTGAAATACAGAAATAAACACTTTTCCATAAACAAGCTCTAAATCATGTTTGATGCACTCTGTAAGTTAATTTTATTTCAGTACTGTTTGATCAGGATGATAGGAACACCGTGGACAGTTTTCAGCAAGTTGCAACATTGAAATACAGAAATAAACACTTTTCCAAAAACAAACTCTAAATCATGTTGAAATACAGAAAAAACACTTTTCAAAAACAAACTCCAAATCATGTTGAAATACAGAAATAAGCACTTTTCAAATACAAGCTCCAAATCATGTTGAAATACAGAAATAAACACTTTTCCATAAACAAGCTCTAAATCATGTTTGATGCACTATGTAAGCTAATTTTATTTCAGTACTGTTTAATCAGGATGATAGGAACACTGTGGACAGTTTTCATCAAGTTGCAACATTGGAATACAGAAAGAAACACTTTTCAAAAACAAGCTCCAAATCATGTTAAAATACAGAAAAAAGCACTTTTCAAAAACAAGCTCCAAATCATGTTGAAATACAGAAATAAACACTTTTCCATAAACAAGCTCTAAATCATGTTTGATGCACTCTGTTAGTTAATTTTATTTCAGTACTGTTTAATCAGGATGATAGGAACACTGTGGACAGTTTTCATCAAGTTGCAACATTGGAATACAGAAATAAACACTTTTCAAAAACAAGCTCCAAATCATGTTGAAATACAGAAATAAGCACTTTTCAAATACAAGCTCCAAATCATGTTGAAATACAGAAATAAACACTTTTCCATAAACAAGCTCTAAATCATGTTTGATGCACTCTGTAAGTTAATTTTATTTCAGTACTGTTTGATCAGGATGATAGGAACACCGTGGACAGTTTTCAGCAAGTTGCAACATTGAAATACAGAAATAAACACTTTTCCAAAAACAAACTCTAAATCATGTTGAAATACAGAAAAAACACTTTTCAAAAACAAACTCCAAATCATGTTGAAATACAGAAATAAGCACTTTTCAAATACAAGCTCAAAATCATGTTGAAATACAGAAATAAACACTTTTCCATAAACAAGCTCTAAATCATGTTTGATGCACTCTGTAAGTTAATTTTATTTCAGTACTGTTTAATCAGGATGATAGTAACACTGTGGACGGTTTTCAGCAAGTTGCAACATTGGAATACAGAAATAAACACTTTTCCAAAAACAAGCTCTAAATCATGTTGAAAAACAGAAATAAACACTTTTCAAAAACAAGCTCAAAAATCAGGTTGAAATACAGAAATAAACACCTTTCAATAAACAATCTCTAAATCATGTTTGATGCACTCTGTAAGTTAATTTTATTTCAGTACTGTTTGATCAGGATGATAGGAACACTGTGGACAGTTTTCAGCAAGTTGCAACATTGGAATACAGAAATAAACACTTTTCCAAAAACAAGCTCTAAATCATGTTGAAAAACAGAAATAAACACTTTTCAAAAACAAGCTCCAAATCAGGTTGAAATACAGAAATAAACACTTTTCCATAAACAAGCTCTAAATCATGTTTGATGCACTCTGTAAGTTAATTTTATTTCAGGACTGTTTAATCAGGATGATAGTAACACTGTGGATGGTTTTCATCAAGTTGCAACATTGGAATACAGAAATAAACACTTTTCCAAAAACAAGCTCTAAATCATGTTGAAAAACAGAAATAAACACTTTTCAATAAACAATCTCTAAATCATGTTTGATGCACTCTGTAAGTTAATTTTATTTCAGTACTGTTTGATCAGGATGATAGGAACACTTTGGACAGTTTTCAGCAAGTTGCAACATTGAAATACAGAAATAAACACTTTTCCAAAAACAAACTCAAAATCATGTTGAATTACAGAAAAAACACTTTTCAAAAACAAGCTCCAAATCATGTTGAAATACAGAAATAAGCACTTCTCAAATACAAGCTCCAAATCATGTTGAAATACAGAAATAAACACTTTTCCATAAACAAGCTCTAAATCATGTTTGATGCACTCTGTAAGTTAATTTTATTTCAGTACTGTTTAATCAGGATGATAGGAACACTGTGGAAAGTTTTCATCAAGTTGCAACATTGGAATACAGAAATAAACACTTTTCCAAAAACAAGCTCTAAATCATGTTGAAAAACAGAAATAAACACTTTTCAAAAACAAGCTCCAAATCATGTTGAAATACAGAAATAAGCACTTTTCAAAAACAAGCTCCAAATCATGTTGAAATACAGAAATAAACACTTTTCCATAAACAAGCTCTAAATCATGTTTGATGCACTCTGTAAGTTAATTTTATTTCAGTACTGTTTAATCAGGATGCTAGTAACACTGTGGACGGTTTTCAGCAAGTTGCAACATTGGAATACAGAAATAAACACTTTTCCAAAAACAAGCTCTAAATCATGTTGAAAATCAGAAATAAACACTTTTCAAAAACAAGCTCCAAATCATGTTAAAATACAGAAATAAGCACTTTTCAAAATCAAGCTCCAAATCATGTTGAAATACAGAAATAAACACTTTTCCATAAACAAGCTCTAAATCATGTTTGATGCAATCCGTAAGTTAATTTTATTTCAGTACTGTTTAATCAGGATGATAGGAACACTGTGGACAGTTTTCATCAAGTTGCAACATTGGAATACAGAAATAAACACTTTTCCAAAAACAAGCTCTAAATCATGTTGAAAAACAGAAATAAACACTTTTCAAAAACAAGCTCCAAATCATGTTGAAATACAGAAATAAGCACTTTTCAATAAACAATCTCTAAATCATGTTTGATGCACTCTGTAAGTTAATTTTATTTCAGTACTGTTTGATCAGGATGATAGGAACACTGTGGACAGTTTTCAGCAAGTTGCAACATTGAAATACAGAAATAAACACTTTTCCAAAAACAAACTCTAAATCATGTTGAAATACAGAAAAAACACTTTTCAAAAACAAACTCCAAATCATGTTGAAATACAGAAATAAGCACTTTTCAAATACAAGCTCCAAATCGTGTTGAAATACAGAAATAAACACTTTTCCATAAACAAGCTCTAAATCATGTTTGATTCACTCTGTAAGTTAATTTTATTTCAGTACTGTTTAATCAGGATGATAGTAACACTGTGGACGGTTTTCAGCAAGTTGCAACATTGGAATACAGAAATAAACACTTTTCCAAAAACAAGCTCTAAATCATGTTGAAAAACAGAAATAAACACTTTTCAAAAACAAGCTCCAAATCATGTGAAAATACAGAAATAAGCACTTTTAAAAAACAAGCTCCAAATCATGTTGAAATACAGAAATAAACACTTTTCAATAAACAATCTCTTAATCATGTTTGATGCACTCTGTAAGTTAATTTTATTTCAGTACTGTTTGATCAGGATGATAGGAACACTGTGGACAGTTTTCAGCAAGTTGCAACATTGAAATACAGAAATAAACACTTTTCCAAAAACAAACTCTAAATCATGTTGAAATACAGAAATAAGCACTTTTCAAATACAAGCTCCAAATCATGTTGAAATACAGAAATAAACACTTTTCCATAAACAAGCTCTAAATCATGTTTGATGCACTCTGTAAGTTAATTTTATTTCAGTACTGTTTGATCAGGATGATAGGAACTCCGTGGACAGTTTTCAGCAAGTTGCAACATTGAAACACAGAAATAAACACTTTTCCAAAAACAAACTCTAAATCATGTTGAAATACAGAAAAAACACTTTTCAAAAACAAACTCCAAATCATGTTGAAATACAGAAATAAGCACTTTTCAAATACAAGCTCCAAATCATGTTGAAATACAGAAATAAACACTTTTCCATAAACAAGCTCTAAATCATGTTTGATGCACTATGTAAGTTAATTTTATTTCAGTACTGTTTAATCAGGATGATAGGAACACTGTGGACAGTTTTCATCAAGTTGCAACATTGGAATACAGAAAGAAACACTTTTCAAAAACAAGCTCCAAATCATGTTAAAATACAGAAATAAGCACTTTTAAAAAACAAGCTCCAAATCATGTTGAAATACAGAAATAAACATTTTTCCATAAACAAGCTCTAAATCATGTTTGATGCACTCTGTTAGTTAATTTTATTTCAGTACTGTTTAATCAGGATGATAGGAACACTGTGGACAGTTTTCATCAAGTTGCAACATTGGAATACAGAAATAAACACTTTTCAAAAACAAGCTCCAAATCATGTTAAAATACAGAAATAAGCACTTTTCAAAATCAAGCTCCAAATCATGTTGAAATACAGAAATAAACACTTTTCCATAAACAAGCTCTAAATCATGTTTGATGCACTCCGTAAGTTAATTTTATTTCAGTACTGTTTAATCAGGATGATAGGAACACTGTGGACAGTTTTCATCAAGTTGCAACATTGGAATACAGAAATAAACACTTTTCCAAAAACAAACTCTAAATCATGTTGAAATACAGAAAAAACACTTTTCAAAAACAAACTCCAAATCATGTTGAAATACAGAAATAAGCACTTTTCAAATACAAGCTCCAAATCGTGTTGAAATACAGAAATAAACACTTTTCCATAAACAAGCTCTAAATCATGTTTGATTCACTCTGTAAGTTAATTTTATTTCAGTACTGTTTAATCAGGATGATAGTAACACTGTGGACGGTTTTCAGCAAGTTGCAACATTGGAATACAGAAATAAACACTTTTCCAAAAACAAGCTCTAAATCATGTTGAAAAACAGAAATAAACACTTTTCAAAAACAAGCTCCAAATCATGTGAAAATACAGAAATAAGCACTTTTAAAAAACAAGCTCCAAATCATGTTGAAATACAGAAATAAACACTTTTCAATAAACAATCTCTTAATCATGTTTGATGCACTCTGTAAGTTAATTTTATTTCAGTACTGTTTGATCAGGATGATAGGAACACTGTGGACAGTTTTCAGCAAGTTGCAACATTGAAATACAGAAATAAACACTTTTCCAAAAACAAACTCTAAATCATGTTGAAATACAGAAATAAGCACTTTTCAAATACAAGCTCCAAATCATGTTGAAATACAGAAATAAACACTTTTCCATAAACAAGCTCTAAATCATGTTTGATGCACTCTGTAAGTTAATTTTATTTCAGTACTGTTTGATCAGGATGATAGGAACTCCGTGGACAGTTTTCAGCAAGTTGCAACATTGAAATACAGAAATAAACACTTTTCCAAAAACAAACTCTAAATCATGTTGAAATACAGAAAAAACACTTTTCAAAAACAAACTCCAAATCATGTTGAAATACAGAAATAAGCACTTTTCAAATACAAGCTCCAAATCATGTTGAAATACAGAAATAAACACTTTTCCATAAACAAGCTCTAAATCATGTTTGATGCACTATGTAAGTTAATTTTATTTCAGTACTGTTTAATCAGGATGATAGGAACACTGTGGACAGTTTTCATCAAGTTGCAACATTGGAATACAGAAAGAAACACTTTTCAAAAACAAGCTCCAAATCATGTTAAAATACAGAAATAAGCACTTTTAAAAAACAAGCTCCAAATCATGTTGAAATACAGAAATAAACATTTTTCCATAAACAAGCTCTAAATCATGTTTGATGCACTCTGTTAGTTAATTTTATTTCAGTACTGTTTAATCAGGATGATAGGAACACTGTGGACAGTTTTCATCAAGTTGCAACATTGGAATACAGAAATAAACACTTTTCAAAAACAAGCTCCAAATCATGTTAAAATACAGAAATAAGCACTTTTCAAAATCAAGCTCCAAATCATGTTGAAATACAGAAATAAACACTTTTCCATAAACAAGCTCTAAATCATGTTTGATGCACTCCGTAAGTTAATTTTATTTCAGTACTGTTTAATCAGGATGATAGGAACACTGTGGACAGTTTTCATCAAGTTGCAACATTGGAATACAGAAATAAACACTTTTCCAAAAACAAGCTCTAAATCATGTTGAAAAACATAAATAAACACTTTTCAAAAACAAGCTCCAAATCATGTTGAAATACAGAAATAAGCACTTTTCAAAAACAAGCTCCAAATCATGTTGAAATACAGAAATAAACACTTTTCAAAAACAAGCTCCAAATCATGTTGAAATACAGAAATAAACACTTTTCAAAAACAAGCTCCAAATCATGTTAAAATACAGAAATAAGCACTTTTCAAAATCAAGCTCCAAATCATGTTGAAATACAGAAATAAACACTTTTCCATAAACAAGCTCTAAATCATGTTTGATGCACTCCGTAAGTTAATTTTATTTCAGTACTGTTTAATCAGGATGATAGGAACACTGTGGACAGTTTTCATCAAGTTGCAACATTGGAATACAGAAATAAACACTTTTCCAAAAACAAGCTCTAAATCATGTTGAAAAACAGAAATAAACACTTTTCAAAAACAAGCTCCAAATCATGTTGAAATACAGAAATAAGCACTTTTCAAAAACAAGCTCCAAATCATGTTGAAATACAGAAATAAACACTTTTCCATAAACAAGCTCTAAATCATGTTTGATGCACTCTGTAAGTTAATTTTATTTCAGTACTGTTTAATCAGGATGATAGGAACACTGTGGACAGTTTTCATCAATTTGCAACATTGGAATACAGAAATAAACACTTTTCCAAAAACAAGCTCTAAATCATGTTGAAAAACAGAAATAAACACTTTTCAAAAACAAGCTCCAAATCATGTTGAAATACAGAAATAAGCACTTTTCAAAAACAAGCTCCAAATCATTTTGAAATACAGAAATAAACACTTTTCAATAAACAATCTCTAAATCATGTTTGATGCACTCTGTAAGTTAATTTTATTTCAGTACTGTTTGATCAGGATGATAGGAACACTGTGGACAGTTTTCAGCAAGTTGCAACATTGAAATACAGAAATAAACACTTTTCCAAAAACAAACTCTAAATCATGTTGAAATACAGAAAAAACACTTTTCAAAAACAAACTCCAAATCATGTTGAAATACAGAAATAAACACTTTTCCATAAACAAGCTCTAAATCATGTTTGATGCACTCTGTAAGTTAATTTTATTTCAGTACTGTTTAATCAGGATGATAGGAACACTGTGGACAGTTTTCATCAAGTTGCAACATTGGAATACAGAAATAAACACTTTTCCAAAAACAAGCTCTAAATCATGTTGAAATACAGAAAAAACACTTTTCAAAAACAAGCTCCAAATCATGTTGAAATACAGAAATAAGCACTTTTCAAAAACAAGCTCCAAATCATGTTGAAATACAGAAATAATCACTTTTCCATAAACAAGCTCTAAATCATGTTTGATGCACTCTATAAGTTAATTTTATTTCAGTACTGTTTAATCAGGATGATAGGAACACTGTGGACAGTTTTCATCAAGTTGCAACATTGGAATACAGAAATAAACACTTTTCCAAAAACAAGCTCTAAATCATGTTGAAAAACAGAAATAAACACTTTTCCATAAACAAGCTCTAAATCATGTTTGATGCACTCTGTAAGTTAATTTTATTTCAGTACTGTTTAATCAGGATGATAGTAATACTGTGGACGGTTTTCAGCAAGTTGCAACATTGGAATACAGAAATAAACACTTTTCCAAAAACAAGCTCTAAATCATGTTGAAAAACAGAAATAAACACTTTTCAAAAACAAGCTCCAAATCAGGTTGAAATACAGAAATAAACACTTTTCCATAAACAAGCTCTAAATCATGTTTGATGCACTCTGTAAGTTAATTTTATTTCAGTACTGTTTAATCAGGATGATAGGAACACAGTGGACAGTTTTCATCAAGTTGCAACATTGGAATACAGAAACAAACACTTTTCCAAATACAAGTTCAAATCATGTTGAAAAACAGAAATAAACACTTTTCAAAAACAAGCTCCAAATCATGTTGAAATACAGAAATAAACACTTTTCAATAAACAATCTCTAAATCATATTTGATGCACTCTGTAAGTTAATTTTATTTCAGTACTGTTTGATCAGGATGATAGGAACACTGTGGACAGTTTTCAGCAAGTTGCAACATTGGAATACAGAAATAAACACTTTTCCAAAAACAAGCTCTAAATCATGTTGAAAAACAGAAATAAACACTTTTCAAAAACAAGCTCCAAATCATGTTGAAACACAGAAATAAACACTTTTCCATAAACAAGCTCTAAATCATGTTTGATGCACTCTGTAAGTTAATTTTATTTCAGTACTGTTTAATCAGGATGATAGGAACACTGTGTACAGTTTTCATCAAGTTGCAACATTGGAATACAGAAATAAACACTTTTCAAAAACAAGCTCCAAATCATGTTAAAATACAGAAAAAAGCACTTTTCAAAATCAAGCTCCAAATCATGTTGAAATTCAGAAATAAACACTTTTCCATAAACAAGCTCTAAATCATGTTTGATGCACTCTGTAAGTTAATTTTATTTCAGTACTGTTTAATCAGGATGATAGGAACACTGTGGATAGTTTTCATCAAGTTGCAACATTGTAATACGGAAATAAACACTTTTCCAAAAACAAGCTCTAAATCATGTTAAAAAACAGAAATAAACACTTTTCCATAAACAAGCTCTAAATCATGTTTGATGCACTCTGTAAGTTAATTTTATTTCAGTACTGTTTAATCAGGATGATAGTAACACTGTGGACGGTTTTCAGCAAGTTGCAACATTGAAATACAGAAATATACACTTTTCCAAAAACAAGCTCTAAATCATGTTGAAATACAGAAAAAACACTTTTCAAAAACAAGCTCCAAATCATGTTGAAATACAGAAATAAGCACTTTTCAAAAACAAGCTCCAAATCATGTTGAAATACAGAAATTAACACTTTTCCATAAACAAGCTCTAAATCATGTTTGATGCACTCTGTAAGTTAATTTTATTTCAGTACTGTTTAATCAGGATGATAGGAACACTGTGGACAGTTTTCATCAATTTGCAACATTGGAATACAGAAATAAACACTTTTCCAAAAACAAGCTCTAAATCATGTTGAAAAACTGAAATAAACACTTTTCAAAAACAAGCTCCAAATCATGTTGAAATACAGAAATAAGCACTTTTCAAAAACAAGCTCCAAATCATTTTGAAATACAGAAATAAACACTTTTCAATAAACAATCTCTAAATCATGTTTGATGCACTCTGTAAGTTAATTTTATTTCAGTACTGTTTGATCAGGATGATAGGAACACTGTGGACAGTTTTCAGCAAGTTGCAACATTGAAATACAGAAATAAACACTTTTCCAAAAACAAACTCTAAATCTTGTTGAAATACAGAAAAAACACTTTTCAAAAACAAACTCTAAATCATGTTGAGAAACAGAAATAAACACTTTTCAAAAACAAGCTCCAAAACATGTTGAAATACAGAAATAAACACTTTTCCATAAACAAGCTCTAAATCATGTTTGATGCTCTTTGTAAGTTAATTTTATTTCAGTACTGTTTGATCAGGATGATAGGAACACTGTGGACAGTTTTCAGCAAGTTGCAACATTGGAATACAGAAATAAACACTTTTCCAAAAACAAGCTCTAAATCATGTTGAAAAACAGAAACAAACACTTTTCAAAAACAAGCTCCAAATCATGTTGAAATACAGAAATAAACACTTTTCCATAAACAAGCTCTAAATCATGTTTGATGCACTCTGTAAGTTAATTTTATTTCAGTACTGTTTAATCAGGATGATAGGAACACTGTGGACAGTTTTCATCAAGTTGCAACATTGGAATACAGAAATAAACACTTTTCAATAACAAGCTCAAAATCATGTTAAAATACAGAAAAAAGCACTATTCAAAATCAAGCTCCAAATCATGTTTGATGCACTCTGTAAGTTAATTTTATTTCAGTACTGTTTAATCAGGATGATAGGAACACTGTGGAAAGTTTTCATCAAGTTGCAACATTGGAATACAGAAAAAAATACTTTTCCAAAAACAAGCTCTAAATCATGTTGAAAAACAGAAATAAACACTTAACAAAAACAAGCTCCAAATCATGTTGAAAAACAGAAATAAACACTTTTCCATAAACAAGCTCTAAATCATGTTTGATGCACTCTGTAAGTTAATTTTATTTCAGTACTGTTTAATCAGGATGATAGTAACACTGTGGACGGTTTTCAGCAAGTTGCAACATTGAAATACAGAAATATACACTTTTCCAAAAACAAGCTCTAAATCCCGTTGAAATATAGAAAAAACACTTTTCAAAAACAAGCTCCAAATCATGTTGAAATACAGAAATAAGCACTTTTCAAAAACAAGCTCCAAATCATGTTGAAATACAGAAATAAACACTTTTCCATAAACAAGCTCTAAATCATGTTTGATGCACTCTGTAAGTTAATTTTATTTCAGTACTGTTTAATCAGGATGATAGGAACACTGTGGACAGTTTTCATCAATTTGTAACATTGGAATACAGAAATAAACACTTTTCCAAAAACAAGCTCTAAATCATGTTGAAAAACAGAAATAAACACTTTTCAAAAACAAGCTCCAAATCATGTTGAAATACAGAAATAAGCACTTTTCAAAAACAAGCTCCAAATCATTTTGAAATACAGAAATAAACACTTTTCAATAAACAATCTCTAAATCATGTTTGATGCACTCTGTAAGTTAATTTTATTTCAGTACTGTTTGATCAGGATGATAGGAACACTGTGGACAGTTTTCAGCAAGTTGCAACATTGAAATACAGAAATAAACACTTTTCCAAAAACAAACTCTAAATCATGTTGAAATACAGAAATAAACACTTTTCAAAAACAAACTCCAAATCATGTTGGAATACAGAAATAAGCACTTTTCAAATAGAAGCTCCAAATCATGTTGAAATACAGAAATAAACACTTTTCCATAAACAAGCTCTAAATCATGTTTGATGCACTCTGTAAGTTAATTTTATTTCAGTACTGTTTAATCAGGATGATAGGAACACAGTGGACAGTTTTCATCAAGTTGCAACATTGGAATACAGAAACAAACACTTTTCCAAATACAAGTTCAAATCATGTTGAAAAACAGAAATAAACACTTTTCAAAAACAAGCTCCAAATCATGTTGAAATACAGAAATAAACACTTTTCAATAAACAATCTCTAAATCATATTTGATGCACTCTGTAAGTTAATTTTATTTCAGTACTGTTTGATCAGGATGATAGGAACACTGTGGACAGTTTTCAGCAAGTTGCAACATTGGAATACAGAAATAAACACTTTTCCAAAAACAAGCTCTAAATCATGTTGAAAAACAGAAATAAACACTTTTCAAAAACAAGCTCCAAATCATGTTGAAATACAGAAATAAACACTTTTCCATAAACAAGCTCTAAATCATGTTTGATGCACTCTGTAAGTTAATTTTATTTCAGTACTGTTTAATCAGGATGATAGGAACACTGTGTACAGTTTTCATCAAGTTGCAACATTGGAATACAGAAATAAACACTTTTCAAAAACAAGCTCCAAATCATGTTAAAATACAGAAAAAAGCACTTTTCAAAATCAAGCTCCAAATCATGTTGAAATTCAGAAATAAACACTTTTCCATAAACAAGCTCTAAATCATGTTTGATGCACTCTGTAAGTTAATTTTATTTCAGTACTGTATAATCAGGATGATAGGAACACTGTGGATAGTTTTCATCAAGTTGCAACATTGTAATACGGAAATAAACACTTTTCCAAAAACAAGCTCTAAATCATGTTAAAAAACAGAAATAAACACTTTTCCATAAACAAGCTCTAAATCATGTTTGATGCACTCTGTAAGTTAATTTTATTTCAGTACTGTTTAATCAGGATGATAGTAACACTGTGGACGGTTTTCAGCAAGTTGCAACATTGAAATACAGAAATATACACTTTTCCAAAAACAAGCTCTAAATCATGTTGAAATACAGAAAAAACACTTTTCAAAAACAAGCTCCAAATCATGTTGAAATACAGAAATAAGCACTTTTCAAAAACAAGCTCCAAATCATGTTGAAATACAGAAATTAACACTTTTCCATAAACAAGCTCTAAATCATGTTTGATGCACTCTGTAAGTTAATTTTATTTCAGTACTGTTTAATCAGGATGATAGGAACACTGTGGACAGTTTTCATCAATTTGCAACATTGGAATACAGAAATAAACACTTTTCCAAAAACAAGCTCTAAATCATGTTGAAAAACTGAAATAAACACTTTTCAAAAACAAGCTCCAAATCATGTTGAAATACAGAAATAAGCACTTTTCAAAAACAAGCTCCAAATCATTTTGAAATACAGAAATAAACACTTTTCAATAAACAATCTCTAAATCATGTTTGATGCACTCTGTAAGTTAATTTTATTTCAGTACTGTTTAATCAGGATGATAGTAATACTGTGGACGGTTTTCAGCAAGTTGCAACATTGGAATACAGAAATAAACACTTTTCCAAAAACAAGCTCTAAATCATGTTGAAAAACAGAAATAAACACTTTTCAAAAACAAGCTCCAAATCAGGTTGAAATACAGAAATAAACACTTTTCCATAAACAAGCTCTAAATCATGTTTGATGCACTCTGTAAGTTAATTTTATTTCAGTACTGTTTAATCAGGATGATAGGAACACAGTGGACAGTTTTCATCAAGTTGCAACATTGGAATACAGAAACAAACACTTTTCCAAATACAAGTTCAAATCATGTTGAAAAACAGAAATAAACACTTTTCAAAAACAAGCTCCAAATCATGTTGAAATACAGAAATAAACACTTTTCAATAAACAATCTCTAAATCATATTTGATGCACTCTGTAAGTTAATTTTATTTCAGTACTGTTTGATCAGGATGATAGGAACACTGTGGACAGTTTTCAGCAAGTTGCAACATTGAAATACAGAAATATACACTTTTCCAAAAACAAGCTCTAAATCATGTTGAAAAACAGAAATAAACACTTTTCAAAAACAAGCTCCAAATCATGTTGAAATACAGAAATAAACACTTTTCCATAAACAAGCTCTAAATCATGTTTGATGCACTCTGTAAGTTAATTTTATTTCAGTACTGTTTAATCAGGATGATAGGAACACTGTGGATAGTTTTCATCAAGTTGCAACATTGTAATACGGAAATAAACACTTTTCCAAAAACAAGCTCTAAATCATGTTAAAAAACAGAAATAAACACTTTTCCATAAACAAGCTCTAAATCATGTTTGATGCACTCTGTAAGTTAATTTTATTTCAGTACTGTTTAATCAGGATGATAGTAACACTGTGGACGGTTTTCAGCAAGTTGCAACATTGAAATACAGAAATATACACTTTTCCAAAAACAAGCTCTAAATCATGTTGAAATACAGAAAAAACACTTTTCAAAAACAAGCTCCAAATCATGTTGAAATACAGAAATAAGCACTTTTCAAAAACAAGCTCCAAATCATGTTTAAATACAGAAATTAACACTTTTCCATAAACAAGCTCTAAATCATGTTTGATGCACTCTGTAAGTTAATTTTATTTCAGTACTGTTTAATCAGGATGATAGGAACACTGTGGACAGTTTTCATCAATTTGCAACATTGGAATACAGAAATAAACACTTTTCCAAAAACAAGCTCTAAATCATGTTGAAAAACTGAAATAAACACTTTTCAAAAACAAGCTCCAAATCATGTTGAAATACAGAAATAAGCACTTTTCAAAAACAAGCTCCAAATCATTTTGAAATACAGAAATAAACACTTTTCAATAAACAATCTCTAAATCATGTTTGATGCACTCTGTAAGTTAATTTTATTTCAGTACTGTTTGATCAGGATGATAGGAACACTGTGGACAGTTTTCAGCAAGTTGCAACATTGGAATACAGAAATAAACACTTTTCCAAAAACAAGCTCTAAATCATGTTGAAAAACAGAAACAAACACTTTTCAAAAACAAGCTCCAAATCATGTTGAAATACAGAAATAAACACTTTTCCATAAACAAGCTCTAAATCATGTTTGATGCACTCTGTAAGTTAATTTTATTTCAGTACTGTTTAATCAGGATGATAGGAACACTGTGGACAGTTTTCATCAAGTTGCAACATTGGAATACAGAAATAAACACTTTTCAATAACAAGCTCAAAATCATGTTAAAATACAGAAAAAAGCACTATTCAAAATCAAGCTCCAAATCATGTTGAAATTCAGAAATAAACACTTTTCCATAAACAAGCTCTAAATCATGTTTGATGCACTCTGTAAGTTAATTTTATTTCAGTACTGTTTAATCAGGATGATAGGAACACTGTGGAAAGTTTTCATCAAGTTGCAACATTGGAATACAGAAAAAAACACTTTTCCAAAAACAAGCTCTAAATCATGTTGAAAAACAGAAATAAACACTTAACAAAAACAAGCTCCAAATCATGTTGAAAAACAGAAATAAACACTTTTCCATAAACAAGCTCTAAATCATGTTTGATGCACTCTGTAAGTTAATTTTATTTCAGTACTGTTTAATCAGGATGATAGTAACACTGTGGACGGTTTTCAGCAAGTTGCAACATTGAAATACAGAAATATACACTTTTCCAAAAACAAGCTCTAAATCCCGTTGAAATATAGAAAAAACACTTTTCAAAAACAAGCTCCAAATCATGTTGAAATACAGAAATAAGCACTTTTCAAAAACAAGCTCCAAATCATGTTGAAATACAGAAATAAACACTTTTCCATAAACAAGCTCTAAATCATGTTTGATGCACTCTGTAAGTTAATTTTATTTCAGTACTGTTTAATCAGGATGATAGGAACACTGTGGACAGTTTTCATCAATTTGCAACATTGGAATACAGAAATAAACACTTTTCCAAAAACAAGCTCTAAATCATGTTGAAAAACAGAAATAAACACTTTTCAAAAACAAGCTCCAAATCATGTTGAAATACAGAAATAAGCACTTTTCAAAAACAAGCTCCAAATCATTTTGAAATACAGAAATAAACACTTTTCAATAAACAATCTCTAAATCATGTTTGATGCACTCTGTAAGTTAATTTTATTTCAGTACTGTTTGATCAGGATGATAGGAACACTGTGGACAGTTTTCAGCAAGTTGCAACATTGAAATACAGAAATAAACACTTTTCCAAAAACAAACTCTAAATCATGTTGAAATACAGAAATAAACACTTTTCAAAAACAAACTCCAAATCATGTTGGAATACAGAAATAAGCACTTTTCAAATAGAAGCTCCAAATCATGTTGAAATACAGAAATAAACACTCTTCCATAAACAAGCTCTAAATCATGTTTGATGCACTCTGTAAGTTAATTTTATTTCAGTACTGTTTAATCAGGATGATAGGAACACAGTGGACAGTTTTCATCAAGTTGCAACATTGGAATACAGAAACAAACACTTTTCCAAATACAAGTTCAAATCATGTTGAAAAACAGAAATAAACACTTTTCAAAAACAAGCTCCAAATCATGTTGAAATACAGAAATAAACACTTTTCAATAAACAATCTCTAAATCATATTTGATGCACTCTGTAAGTTAATTTTATTTCAGTACTGTTTGATCAGGATGATAGGAACACTGTGGACAGTTTTCAGCAAGTTGCAACATTGGAATACAGAAATAAACACTTTTCCAAAAACAAGCTCTAAATCATGTTGAAAAACAGAAATAAACACTTTTCAAAAACAAGCTCCAAATCATGTTGAAATACAGAAATAAACACTTTTCCATAAACAAGCTCTAAATCATGTTTGATGCACTCTAAGTTAATTTTATTTCAGTACTGTTTAATCAGGATGATAGGAACACTGTGTACAGTTTTCATCAAGTTGCAACATTGGAATACAGAAATAAACACTTTTCAAAAACAAGCTCCAAATCATGTTAAAATACAGAAAAAAGCACTTTTCAAAATCAAGCTCCAAATCATGTTGAAATTCAGAAATAAACACTTTTCCATAAACAAGCTCTAAATCATGTTTGATGCACTCTGTAAGTTAATTTTATTTCAGTACTGTATAATCAGGATGATAGGAACACTGTGGATAGTTTTCATCAAGTTGCAACATTGTAATACGGAAATAAACACTTTTCCAAAAACAAGCTCTAAATCATGTTAAAAAACAGAAATAAACACTTTTCCATAAACAAGCTCTAAATCATGTTTGATGCACTCTGTAAGTTAATTTTATTTCAGTACTGTTTAATCAGGATGATAGTAACACTGTGGACGGTTTTCAGCAAGTTGCAACATTGAAATACAGAAATATACACTTTTCCAAAAACAAGCTCTAAATCATGTTGAAATACAGAAAAAACACTTTTCAAAAACAAGCTCCAAATCATGTTGAAATACAGAAATAAGCACTTTTCAAAAACAAGCTCCAAATCATGTTGAAATACAGAAATTAACACTTTTCCATAAACAAGCTCTAAATCATGTTTGATGCACTCTGTAAGTTAATTTTATTTCAGTACTGTTTAATCAGGATGATAGGAACACTGTGGACAGTTTTCATCAATTTGCAACATTGGAATACAGAAATAAACACTTTTCCAAAAACAAGCTCTAAATCATGTTGAAAAACTGAAATAAACACTTTTCAAAAACAAGCTCCAAATCATGTTGAAATACAGAAATAAGCACTTTTCAAAAACAAGCTCCAAATCATTTTGAAATACAGAAATAAACACTTTTCAATAAACAATCTCTAAATCATGTTTGATGCACTCTGTAAGTTAATTTTATTTCAGTACTGTTTGATCAGGATGATAGGAACACTGTGGACAGTTTTCAGCAAGTTGCAACATTGAAATACAGAAATAAACACTTTTCCAAAAACAAACTCTAAATCATGTTGAAATACAGAAATAAACACTTTTCAAAAACAAACTCCAAATCATGTTGGAATACAGAAATAAGCACTTTTCAAATAGAAGCTCCAAATCATGTTGAAATACAGAAATAAACACTTTTCCATAAACAAGCTCTAAATCATGTTTGATGCACTCTGTAAGTTAATTTTATTTCAGTACTGTTTAATCAGGATGATAGGAACACAGTGGACAGTTTTCATCAAGTTGCAACATTGGAATACAGAAACAAACACTTTTCCAAATACAAGTTCAAATCATGTTGAAAAACAGAAATAAACACTTTTCAAAAACAAGCTCCAAATCATGTTGAAATACAGAAATAAACACTTTTCAATAAACAATCTCTAAATCATATTTGATGCACTCTGTAAGTTAATTTTATTTCAGTACTGTTTGATCAGGATGATAGGAACACTGTGGACAGTTTTCAGCAAGTTGCAACATTGGAATACAGAAATAAACACTTTTCCAAAAACAAGCTCTAAATCATGTTGAAAAACAGAAATAAACACTTTTCAAAAACAAGCTCCAAATCATGTTGAAATACAGAAATAAACACTTTTCCATAAACAAGCTCTAAATCATGTTTGATGCACTCTAAGTTAATTTTATTTCAGTACTGTTTAATCAGGATGATAGGAACACTGTGTACAGTTTTCATCAAGTTGCAACATTGGAATACAGAAATAAACACTTTTCAAAAACAAGCTCCAAATCATGTTAAAATACAGAAAAAAGCACTTTTCAAAATCAAGCTCCAAATCATGTTGAAATTCAGAAATAAACACTTTTCCATAAACAAGCTCTAAATCATGTTTGATGCACTCTGTAAGTTAATTTTATTTCAGTACTGTATAATCAGGATGATAGGAACACTGTGGATAGTTTTCATCAAGTTGCAACATTGTAATACGGAAATAAACACTTTTCCAAAAACAAGCTCTAAATCATGTTAAAAAACAGAAATAAACACTTTTCCATAAACAAGCTCTAAATCATGTTTGATGCACTCTGTAAGTTAATTTTATTTCAGTACTGTTTAATCAGGATGATAGTAACACTGTGGACGGTTTTCAGCAAGTTGCAACATTGAAATACAGAAATATACACTTTTCCAAAAACAAGCTCTAAATCATGTTGAAATACAGAAAAAACACTTTTCAAAAACAAGCTCCAAATCATGTTGAAATACAGAAATAAGCACTTTTCAAAAACAAGCTCCAAATCATGTTGAAATACAGAAATTAACACTTTTCCATAAACAAGCTCTAAATCATGTTTGATGCACTCTGTAAGTTAATTTTATTTCAGTACTGTTTAATCAGGATGATAGGAACACTGTGGACAGTTTTCATCAATTTGCAACATTGGAATACAGAAATAAACACTTTTCCAAAAACAAGCTCTAAATCATGTTGAAAAACTGAAATAAACACTTTTCAAAAACAAGCTCCAAATCATGTTGAAATACAGAAATAAGCACTTTTCAAAAACAAGCTCCAAATCATTTTGAAATACAGAAATAAACACTTTTCAATAAACAATCTCTAAATCATGTTTGATGCACTCTGTAAGTTAATTTTATTTCAGTACTGTTTGATCAGGATGATAGGAACACTGTGGACAGTTTTCAGCAAGTTGCAACATTGAAATACAGAAATAAACACTTTTCCAAAAACAAACTCTAAATCATGTTGAAATACAGAAATAAACACTTTTCAAAAACAAACTCCAAATCATGTTGGAATACAGAAATAAGCACTTTTCAAATAGAAGCTCCAAATCATGTTGAAATACAGAAATAAACACTTTTCCATAAACAAGCTCTAAATCATGTTTGATGCACTCTGTAAGTTAATTTTATTTCAGTACTGTTTAATCAGGATGATAGGAACACAGTGGACAGTTTTCATCAAGTTGCAACATTGGAATACAGAAACAAACACTTTTCCAAATACAAGTTCAAATCATGTTGAAAAACAGAAATAAACACTTTTCAAAAACAAGCTCCAAATCATGTTGAAATACAGAAATAAACACTTTTCAATAAACAATCTCTAAATCATATTTGATGCACTCTGTAAGTTAATTTTATTTCAGTACTGTTTGATCAGGATGATAGGAACACTGTGGACAGTTTTCAGCAAGTTGCAACATTGGAATACAGAAATAAACACTTTTCCAAAAACAAGCTCTAAATCATGTTGAAAAACAGAAATAAACACTTTTCAAAAACAAGCTCCAAATCATGTTGAAATACAGAAATAAACACTTTTCCATAAACAAGCTCTAAATCATGTTTGATGCACTCTAAGTTAATTTTATTTCAGTACTGTTTAATCAGGATGATAGGAACACTGTGTACAGTTTTCATCAAGTTGCAACATTGGAATACAGAAATAAACACTTTTCAAAAACAAGCTCCAAATCATGTTAAAATACAGAAAAAAGCACTTTTCAAAATCAAGCTCCAAATCATGTTGAAATTCAGAAATAAACACTTTTCCATAAACAAGCTCTAAATCATGTTTGATGCACTCTGTAAGTTAATTTTATTTCAGTACTGTATAATCAGGATGATAGGAACACTGTGGATAGTTTTCATCAAGTTGCAACATTGTAATACGGAAATAAACACTTTTCCAAAAACAAGCTCTAAATCATGTTAAAAAACAGAAATAAACACTTTTCCATAAACAAGCTCTAAATCATGTTTGATGCACTCTGTAAGTTAATTTTATTTCAGTACTGTTTAATCAGGATGATAGTAACACTGTGGACGGTTTTCAGCAAGTTGCAACATTGAAATACAGAAATATACACTTTTCCAAAAACAAGCTCTAAATCATGTTGAAATACAGAAAAAACACTTTTCAAAAACAAGCTCCAAATCATGTTGAAATACAGAAATAAGCACTTTTCAAAAACAAGCTCCAAATCATGTTGAAATACAGAAATTAACACTTTTCCATAAACAAGCTCTAAATCATGTTTGATGCACTCTGTAAGTTAATTTTATTTCAGTACTGTTTAATCAGGATGATAGGAACACTGTGGACAGTTTTCATCAATTTGCAACATTGGAATACAGAAATAAACACTTTTCCAAAAACAAGCTCTAAATCATGTTGAAAAACTGAAATAAACACTTTTCAAAAACAAGCTCCAAATCATGTTGAAATACAGAAATAAGCACTTTTCAAAAACAAGCTCCAAATCATTTTGAAATACAGAAATAAACACTTTTCAATAAACAATCTCTAAATCATGTTTGATGCACTCTGTAAGTTAATTTTATTTCAGTACTGTTTGATCAGGATGATAGGAACACTGTGGACAGTTTTCAGCAAGTTGCAACATTGAAATACAGAAATAAACACTTTTCCAAAAACAAACTCTAAATCTTGTTGAAATACAGAAAAAACACTTTTCAAAAACAAACTCTAAATCATGTTGAAAAACAGAAATAAACACTTTTCAAAAACAAGCTCCAAAACATGTTGAAATACAGAAATAAACACTTTTCCATAAACAAGCTCTAAATCATGTTTGATGCTCTTTGTAAGTTAATTTTATTTCAGTACTGTTTGATCAGGATGATAGGAACACTGTGGACAGTTTTCAGCAAGTTGCAACATTGGAATACAGAAATAAACACTTTTCCAAAAACAAGCTCTAAATCATGTTGAAAAACAGAAACAAACACTTTTCAAAAACAAGCTCCAAATCATGTTGAAATACAGAAATAAACACTTTTCCATAAACAAGCTCTAAATCATGTTTGATGCACTCTGTAAGTTAATTTTATTTCAGTACTGTTTAATCAGGATGATAGGAACACTGTGGACAGTTTTCATCAAGTTGCAACATTGGAATACAGAAATAAACACTTTTCAATAACAAGCTCAAAATCATGTTAAAATACAGAAAAAAGCACTATTCAAAATCAAGCTCCAAATCATGTTGAAATTCAGAAATAAACACTTTTCCATAAACAAGCTCTAAATCATGTTTGATGCACTCTGTAAGTTAATTTTATTTCAGTACTGTTTAATCAGGATGATAGGAACACTGTGGAAAGTTTTCATCAAGTTGCAACATTGGAATACAGAAAAAAACACTTTTCCAAAAACAAGCTCTAAATCATGTTGAAAAACAGAAATAAACACTTAACAAAAACAAGCTCCAAATCATGTTGAAAAACAGAAATAAACACTTTTCCATAAACAAGCTCTAAATCATGTTTGATGCACTCTGTAAGTTAATTTTATTTCAGTACTGTTTAATCAGGATGATAGTAACACTGTGGACGGTTTTCAGCAAGTTGCAACATTGAAATACAGAAATATACACTTTTCCAAAAACAAGCTCTAAATCCCGTTGAAATTTAGAAAAAACACTTTTCAAAAACAAGCTCCAAATCATGTTGAAATACAGAAATAAGCACTTTTCAAAAACAAGCTCCAAATCATGTTGAAATACAGAAATAAACACTTTTCCATAAACAAGCTCTAAATCATGTTTGATGCACTCTGTAAGTTAATTTTATTTCAGTACTGTTTAATCAGGATGATAGGAACACTGTGGACAGTTTTCATCAATTTGCAACATTGGAATACAGAAATAAACACTTTTCCAAAAACAAGCTCTAAATCATGTTGAAAAACAGAAATAAACACTTTTCAAAAACAAGCTCCAAATCATGTTGAAATACAGAAATAAGCACTTTTCAAAAACAAGCTCCAAATCATTTTGAAATACAGAAATAAACACTTTTCAATAAACAATCTCTAAATCATGTTTGATGCACTCTGTAAGTTAATTTTATTTCAGTACTGTTTGATCAGGATGATAGGAACACTGTGGACAGTTTTCAGCAAGTTGCAACATTGAAATACAGAAATAAACACTTTTCCAAAAACAAACTCTAAATCATGTTGAAATACAGAAATAAACACTTTTCAAAAACAAACTCCAAATCATGTTGGAATACAGAAATAAGCACTTTTCAAATAGAAGCTCCAAATCATGTTGAAATACAGAAATAAACACTTTTCCATAAACAAGCTCTAAATCATGTTTGATGCACTCTGTAAGTTAATTTTATTTCAGTACTGTTTAATCAGGATGATAGTAACACTGTGGACGGTTTTCAGCAAGTTGCAACATTGGAATACAGAAATAAACACTTTTCCAAAAACAAGCTCTAAATCATGTTGAAAAACAGAAATAAACACTTTTCAAAAACAAGCTCCAAATCATGTTGAAATACAGAAATAAACACTTTTCCATAAACAAGCTCTAAATCATGTTTGATGCTCTTTGTAAGTTAATTTTATTTCAGTACTGTTTAATCAGGATGATAGGAACACTGTGGACAGTTTTCAGCAAGTTGCAACATTGGAATACAGAAATAAACACTTTTCAAAAACAAGCTCCAAATCATGTTAAAATACAGAAAAAAGCACTTTTCAAAATCAAGCTCCAAATCATGTTGAAATTCAGAAATAAACACTTTTCCATAAACAAGCTCTAAATCATGTTTGATGCACTCTGTAAGTTAATTTTATTTCAGTACTGTTTAATCAGGATGATAGGAACACTGTGGACAGTTTTCATCAAGTTGCAACATTGGAATACAGAAATAAACACTTTTCCAAAAACAAGCTCTAAATCATGTTGAAATACAGAAATAAGCAATTTTCAAAAACAAGCTCCAAATCATGTTGAAATACAGAAATAAACACTTTTCCATAAACAAGCTCTAAATCATGTTTGATGCACTCTATAAGTTAATTTTATTTCAGTACTGTTTAATCAGGATGATAGGAACACTGTGGACAGTTTTCATCAAGTTGCAACATTGGAATACAGAAACAAACACTTTTCCAAAAACAAGTTCAAATCATGTTAAAATACAGAAATAAGCACTTTTCAAAAACAAGCTCAAAATCATGTTGAAATACAGAAATAAACACTTTTCCATAAACAAGCTCTAAATCATGTTTGATGCACTCTGTAAGTTAATTGTATTTCAGTACTGTTTAATCAGGATGATAGGAACACTGGACAGTTTTCATCAAGTTGCAACATTGGAATACAGAAAAAACACTTTTCAAAAACAAACTCCAAATCATGTTGGAATACAGAAATAAGCACTTTTCAAATACAAGCTCCAAATCATGTTGAAATACAGAAATAAACACTTTTCCATAAACAAGCTCTAAATCATGTTTGATGCACTCTATAAGTTAATTTTATTTCAGTACTGTTTAATCAGGATGATAGGAACACTGTGGACAGTTTTCATCAAGTTGCAACATTGGAATACAGAAATAAACACTTTTCCAAAAACAAGCTCTAAATCATGTTGAAAAACAGAAATAAACACTTTTCCATAAACAAGCTCTAAATCATGTTTGATGCACTCTGTAAGTTAATTTTATTTCAGCACTGTTTAATCAGGATGATAGTAACACTGTGGACGGTTTTCAGCAAGTTGCAACATTGAAATACAGAAATATACACTTTTCCAAAAACAAGCTCTAAATCATGTTGAAATACAGAAAAAACTCTTTTCAAAAACAAGCTCCAAATCATGTTGAAATACAGAAATAAGCACTTTTCAAAAACAAGCTCCAAATCATGTTGAAATACAGAAATAAACACTTTTCCATAAACAAGCTCTAAATCATGTTTGATGCACTCTGTAAGTTAATTTTATTTCAGTACTGTTTAATCAGGATGATAGGAACACTGTGGACAGTTTTCATCAATTTGCAACATTGGAATACAGAAATAAACACTTTTCCAAAAACAAGCTCTAAATCATGTTGAAAAACAGAAATAAACACTTTTCAAAAACAAGCTCCAAATCATGTTGAAATACAGAAATAAACACTGTTCCATAAACAAGCTCTAAATCATGTTTGACGCACTCTGTAAGTTAATTTTATTTCAGTACTGTTTAATCAGGATGATAGTAACACTGTGGACGGTTTTCAGCAAGTTGCAACATTGGAATACAGAAATAAACACTTTTCCAAAAACAAGCTCTAAATCATGTTGAAAAACAGAAATAAACACTTTTCAAAAACAAGCTCCAAATCATGTTGAAATACAGAAATAAGCACTTTTCAAAAACAAGCTCCAAATTATTTTGAAATACAGAAATAAACACTTTTCAATAAACAATCTCTAAATCATGTTTGATGCACTCTGTAAGTTAATTTTATTTCAGTACTGTTTGATCAGGATGATAGGAACACTGTGGACAGTTTTCAGCAAGTTGCAACATTGAAAAACAGAAATAAACACTTTTCCAAAAACAAACTCTAAATCATGTTGAAATACAGAAATAAGCACTTTTCAAAAACAAGCTCCAAATCATGTTGAAATACAGAAATAAACACTTTTCCATAAACAAGCTCTAAATCATGTTTGATGCACTCTATAAGTTAATTTTATTTCAGTACTGTTTAATCAGGATGATAGGAACACTGTGGACAGTTTTCATCAAGTTGCAACATTGGAATACAGAAATAAACACTTTTCCAAAAACAAGCTCTAAATCATGTTGAAAAACAGAAATAAACACTTTTCCATAAACAAGCTCTAAATCATGTTTGATGCACTCTGTAAGTTAATTTTATTTCAGTACTGTTTAATCAGGATGATAGTAACACTGTGGACGGTTTTCAGCAAGTTGCAACATTGAAATACAGAAATATACACTTTTCCAAAAACAAGCTCTAAATCATGTTGAAATACAGAAAAAACACTTTTCAAAAACAAGCTCCAAATCATGTTGAAATACAGAAATAAGCACTTTTCAAAAACAAGCTCCAAATCATGTTGAAATACAGAAATAAACACTTTTCAATAAACAAGCTCTAAATCATGTTTGATGCACTCTGTAAGTTAATTTTATTTCAGTACTGTTTAATCAGGATGATAGTAACACTGTGGACGGTTTTCAGCAAGTTGCAACATTGGAATACAGAAATAAACACTTTTACAAAAACAAGCTCTAAATCATGTTGAAAAACAGAAATAAACACTTTTCAAAAACAAGCTCCAAATCATGTTAAAATACAGAAATAAGCACTTTTAAAAAACAAGCTCAAAATCATGTTGAAATACAGAAATAAACACTTTTCCATAAACAAGCTCTAAATCATGTTTGATGCACTCTGTAAGTTAATTGTATTTCAGTACTGTTTAATCAGGATGATAGGAACACTGGACAGTTTTCATCAAGTTGCAACATTGGAATACAGAAAAAACACTTTTCAAAAACAAACTCCAAATCATGTTGGAATACAGAAATAAGCACTTTTCAAATACAAGCTCCAAATCATGTTGAAATACAGAAATAAACACTTTTCCATAAACAAGCTCTAAATCATGTTTGATGCACTCTATAAGTTAATTTTATTTCAGTACTGTTTAATCAGGATGATAGGAACACTGTGGACAGTTTTCATCAAGTTGCAACATTGGAATACAGAAATAAACACTTTTCCAAAAACAAGCTCTAAATCATGTTGAAAAACAGAAATAAACACTTTTCCATAAACAAGCTCTAAATCATGTTTGATGCACTCTGTAAGTAAATTTTATTTCAGTACTGTTTAATCAGGATGATAGTAACACTGTGGACGGTTTTCAGCAAGTTGCAACATTGAAATACAGAAATATACACTTTTCCAAAAACAAGCTCTAAATCATATTGAAATACAGAAAAAACTCTTTTCAAAAACAAGCTCCAAATCATGTTGAAATACAGAAATAAGCACTTTCAAAAACAAGCTCCAAATCATGTTGAAATACAGAAATAAACACTTTTCCATAAACAAGCTCTAAATCATGTTTGATGCACTCTGTAAGTTAATTTTATTTCAGTACTGTTTAATCAGGATGATAGGAACACTGTGGACAGTTTTCATCAATTTGCAACATTGGAATACAGAAATAAACACTTTTCCAAAAACAAGCTCTAAATCATGTTGAAAAACAGAAATAAACACTTTTCAAAAACAAGCTCCAAATCATGTTGAAATACAGAAATAAACACTGTTCCATAAACAAGCTCTAAATCATGTTTGACGCACTCTGTAAGTTAATTTTATTTCAGTACTGTTTAATCAGGATGATAGTAACACTGTGGACGGTTTTCAGCAAGTTGCAACATTGGAATACAGAAATAAACACTTTTCCAAAAACAAGCTCTAAATCATGTTGAAATACAGAAAAAACACTTTTCAAAAACAAGCTCCAAATCATGTTGAAATACAGAAATAAGCACTTTTCAAAAACAAGCTCCAAATCATGTTGAAATACAGAAATAAGCACTTTTCAAAAACAAGCTCCAAATTATTTTGAAATACAGAAATAAACACTTTTCAATAAACAATCTCTAAATCATGTTTGATGCACTCTGTAAGTTAATTTTATTTCAGTACTGTTTGATCAGGATGATAGGAACACTGTGGACAGTTTTCATCAAGTTGCAACATTGGAATACAGAAATAAACACTTTTCCAAAAACAAGCTCTAAATCATGTTGAAAAACAGAAATAAACACTTTTCCATAAACAAGCTCTAAATCATGTTTGATGCACTCTGTAAGTTAATTTTATTTCAGTACTGTTTAATCAGGATGATAGTAACACTGTGGACGGTTTTCAGCAAGTTGCAACATTGAAATACAGAAATATACACTTTTCCAAAAACAAGCTCTAAATCATGTTGAAATACAGAAAAAACACTTTTCAAAAACAAGCTCCAAATCATGTTGAAATACAGAAATAAGCACTTTTCAAAAACAAGCTCCAAATCATGTTGAAATACAGAAATAAACACTTTTCAATAAACAAGCTCTAAATCATGTTTGATGCACTCTGTAAGTTAATTTTATTTCAGTACTGTTTAATCAGGATGATAGTAACACTGTGGACGGTTTTCAGCAAGTTGCAACATTGGAATACAGAAATAAACACTTTTCCAAAAACAAGCTCAAAATCATGTTGAAATACAGAAATAAACACTTTTCAAAAACAAGCTCCAAATCATGTTGAAATACAGAAATAAGCACTTTTCCATAAACAAGCTCTAAATCATGTTTGATGCACTCTGTAAGTTAATTTTATTTCAGTACTGTTTAATCAGGATGATAGTAACACTGTGGACGGTTTTCAGCAAGTTGCAACATTGGAATACAGAAATAAACACTTTTCCAAAAACAAGCTCAAAATCATGTTGAAAAACAGAAATAAACACTTTTCAAAAACAAATTCCAAATCATGTTGAAATACAGAAATAAACACTTTTCCATAAACAAGCTCTAAATCATGTTTGATGCTCTTTGTAAGTTAATTTTATTTCAGTACTGTTTAATCAGGATGATAGGAACACTGTGGACAGTTTTCAGCAAGTTGCAACATTGGAATACAGAAATAAACACTTTTCAAAAACAAGCTCCAAATCATGTTGAAATTCAGAAATAAACACTTTTCCATAAACAAGCTCTAAATCATGTTTGATGCACTCTGTAAGTTAATTTTATTTCAGTACTGTTTAATCAGGATGATAGGAACACTGTGGACAGTTTTCATCAAGTTGCAACATTGGAATACAGAAATAAACACTTTTCCAAAAACAAGCTCTAAATCATGTTGAAATACAGAAATAAGCACTTTTCAAAAACAAGCTCCAAATCATGTTGAAATACAGAAATAAACACTTTTCCATAAACAAGCTCTAAATCATGTTTGATGCACTCTATAAGTTAATTTTATTTCAGTACTGTTTAATCAGGATGATAGGAACACTGTGGACAGTTTTCATCAAGTTGCAACATTGGAATACAGAAACAAACACTTTTCCAAAAACTAGTTCAAATCATGTTGAAAAACAGAAATAAACACTTTTCAAAAACAAGCTCCAAATCATGTTGAAATACAGAAATAAACACTTTTCAATAAACAATCTCTAAATCATATTTGATGCACTCTGTAAGTTAATTTTATTTCAGTACTGTTTGATCAGGATGATAGGAACACTGTGGACAGTTTTCAGCAAGTTGCAACATTGGAATACAGAAAAAACACTTATCAAAAACAAACTCCAAATCATGTTGGAATACAGAAATAAGCACTTTTCAAATACAAGCTCCAAATCATGTTGAAATACAGAAATAAACACTTTTCCATAAACAAGCTCTAAATCATGTTTGATGCACTCTGTAAGTTAATTTTATTTCAGTACTGTTTGATCAGGATGATAGGAACACTGTGGACAGTTTTCAGCAAGTTGCAACATTGGAATACAGAAACAAACACTTTTCCAAAAACTAGTTCAAATCATGTTGAAAAACAGAAATAAACACTTTTCAAAAACAAGCTCCAAATCATGTTGAAATACAGAAATAAACACTTTTCAATAAACAATCTCTAAATCATATTTGATGCACTCTGTAAGTTAATTTTATTTCAGTACTGTTTGATCAGGATGATAGGAACACTGTGGACAGTTTTCAGCAAGTTGCAACATTGGAATACAGAAAAAACACTTATCAAAAACAAACTCCAAATCATGTTGGAATACAGAAATAAGCACTTTTCAAATACAAGCTCCAAATCATGTTGAAATACAGAAATAAACACTTTTCCATAAACAAGCTCTAAATCATGTTTGATGCACTCTGTAAGTTAATTTTATTTCAGTACTGTTTGATCAGGATGATAGGAACACTGTGGACAGTTTTCAGCAAGTTGCAACATTGGAATACAGAAATAAACACTTTTCCAAAAACAAGCTCTAAATCATGTTGAAAAACAGAAATAAACACTTTTCAAAAACAAGCTCCAAATCATGTTAAAATACAGAAATAAGCACTTTTCAAAAACAAGCTCAAAATCATGTTGAAATACAGAAATAAACACTTTTCCATAAACAATCTCTAAATCATGTTTGATGCACTCTGTAAGTTAATTGTATTTCAGTACTGTTTAATCAGGATGATAGGAACACTGGACAGTTTTCATCAAGTTGCAACATTGGAATACAGAAAAAACACTTTTCAAAAACAAACTCCAAATCGTGTTGGAATACAGAAATAAGCACTTTTCAAATACAAGCTCCAAATCATGTTGAAATACAGAAATAAACACTTTTCCATAAACAAGCTCTAAATCATGTTTGATGCACTCTATAAGTTAATTTTATTTCAGTACTGTTTAATCAGGATGATAGGAACACTGTGGACAGTTTTCATCAAGTTGCAACATTGGAATACAGAAATAAACACTTTTCCAAAAACAAGCTCTAAATCATGTTGAAAAACAGAAATAAACACTTTTCCATAAACAAGCTCTAAATCATGTTTGATGCACTCTGTAAGTTAATTTTATTTCAGTACTGTTTAATCAGGATGATAGTAACACTGTGGACGGTTTTCAGCAAGTTGCAACATTGAAATACAGAAATATACACTTTTCCAAAAACAAGCTCTAAATCATGTTGAAATACAGAAAAAACTCTTTTCAAAAACAAGCTCCAAATCATGTTGAAATACAGAAATAAGCACTTTTCCATAAACAAGCTCTAAATCATGTTTGATGCACTCTGTAAGTTAATTTGATTTCAGTACTGTTTAATCAGGATGATAGGAACACTGTGGACAGTTTTCATCAATTTGCAACATTGGAATACAGAAATAAACACTTTTCCAAAAACAAGCTCTAAATCATGTTGAATAACAAGAATAAACACTTTTCAAAAACAAGCTCCAAATCATGTTGAAATACAGAAATAAGCACTTTTCAAAAACGAGCTCCAAATCATGTTGAAATACAGAAATAAACACTTTTCCATAAACAAGCTCTAAATCATGTTTGATGCACTCTGTAAGTTAATTTTATTTCAGTACTGTTTAATCAGGATGATAGTAACACTGTGGACAGTTTTCAGCAAGTTGCAACATTGGAATACAGAAATAAACACTTTTCCAAAAACAAGCTCTAAATCATGTTGAAAAACAGAAATCAACACTTTTCAAAAACAAGCTCCAAATCATGTTAAAATACAGAAATAAGCACTTTTCAAAAACAAGCTCCAAATCATGTTGAAATACAGAAATAAACACTTTTCCATAAACAAGCTCTAAATCATGTTTGATGCACTCTGTAAGTTAATTTTATTTCAGAACTGTTTAATCAGGATGATAGGAACACTGTGGACAGTTTTCAGCAAGTTGCAACATTGAAATACAGAAATAAACACTTTTCCAAAAACAAGCTCTAAATCATGTTGAAATACAGAAAAAACACTTTTCAAAAACAAGCTCCAAATCATGTTGAAATACAGAAATAAGCACTTTTCAAAAACAAGCTCCAAATCATGTTGAAATACAGAAATAAACACTTTTCCATAAACAAGCTCTAAATCATGTTTGATGCACTCTGTAAGTTAATTTTATTTCAGTACTGTTTAATCAGGATGATAGGAACACTGTGGACAGTTTTCAGCAAGTTGCAACATTGAAATACAGAAATAAACACTTTTCCAAAAACAAACTCTAAATCATGTTGAAATACAGAAAAAACACTTTCCAAAAACAAACTCCAAATCATGTTGGAATACAGAAATAAGCACTTTTCAAATAGAAGCTCCAAATCATGTTGAAATACAGAAATAAACACTTTTCCATAAACAAGCTCTAAATCATGTTTGATGCACTCTGTAAGTTAATTTTATTTCAGTACTGTTTAATCAGGATGATAGTAACACTGTGGACGGTTTTCAGCAAGTTGCAACATTGGAATACAGAAATAAACACTTTTCCAAAAACAAGCTCTAAATCATGTTGAAAAACAGAAATAAACACTTTTCAAAAACAAGCTCCAAATCATGTTGAAATACAGAAATAAACACTTTTCCATAAACAAGCTCTAAATCATGTTTGATGCTCTTTGTAAGATAATTTTCTTTCAGTACTGTTTAATCAGGATGATAGGAACACTGTGGACAGTTTTCATCAAGTTGCAACATTGGAATACAGAAATAAACACTTTTCAAAAACAAGCTCCAAATCATGTTAAAATACAGAAAAAAGCACTTTTCAAAATCAAGCTCCAAATCAGGTTGAAATTCAGAAATAAACACTTTTCCATAAACAAGCTCTAAATCATGTTTGATGCACTCTGTAAGTTAATTTTATTTCAGTACTGTTTAATCAGGATGATAGGAACACTGTGGACAGTTTTCATCAAGTTGCAACATTGGAATACAGAAATAAACACTTTTCCAAAAACAAGTTCTAAATCATGTTGAAATACAGAAATAAGCACTTTTCAAAAACAAGCTCCAAATCATGTTGAAATACAGAAATAAACACTTTTCCATAAACAAGGTCTAAATCATGTTTCATGCTCTTTGTAAGTTAATTTTATTTCAGTACTGTTTAATCAGGATTATAGAAACACTGTGGACGGTTTTCAGCAAGTTGCAACATTGAAATACAGAATTAAACACTTTTCAAAAACAAGCTCCAAATCATGTTAAAATACAGAAAAAAGCACTTTTCAAAATCAACCTCCAAATCATGTTGAAATACAGAAATAAACACTTTTCCATAAACAAGCTCTAAATCATGTTTGATGCACTCTGTAAGTTAATTTTATTTCAGTACTGTTTAATCAGGATGATAGGAACACTGTGGACAGTTTTCATCAAGTTGCAACATTGGAATACAGAAATAAACACTTTTCCAAAAACAAGCTCTAAATCATGTTGAAATACAGAAAAAACACTTTTCAAAAACAAGCTCCAAATCATGTTGAAATACAGAAATAAGCACTTTTCAAAAACAAGCTCCAAATCATGTTGAAATACAGAAATAAACACTTTTCCATAAACAAGCTCTAAATCATGTTTGATGCACTCTGTAAGTTAATTTTATTTCAGTACTGTTTAATCAGGATGATAGTAACACTGTGGACGGTTTTCAGCAAGTTGCAACATTGGAATACAGAAATAAACACTTTTCCAAAAACAAGCTCTAAATCATGTTGAAAAACAGAAATAAACACTTTTCAAAAACAAGCTCCAAATCATGTTGAAATACAGAAATAAACACTTTTCCATAAACAAGCTCTAAATCATGTTTGATGCTCTTTGTAAGTTAATTTTATTTCAGTACTGTTTAATCAGGATGATAGGAACACTGTGGACAGTTTTCATCAAGTTGCAACATTGGAATACAGAAATAAACACTTTTCAAAAACAAGCTCCAAATCATGTTAAAATACAGAAAAAAGCACTTTTCAAAATCAAGCTCCAAATCATGTTGAAATTCAGAAATAAACACTTTTCCATAAACAAGCTCTAAATCATGTTTGATGCACTCTGTAAGTTAATTTTATTTCAGTACTGTTTAATCAGGATGATAGGAACACTGTGGACAGTTTTCATCAAGTTGCAACATTGGAATACAGAAATAAACACTTTTCCAAAAACAAGCTCTAAATCATGTTGAAATACAGAAATAAGCACTTTTCAAAAACAAGCTCCAAATCATGTTGAAATACAGAAATAAACACTTTTCCATAAACATGGTCTAAATCATGTTTCATGCTCTTTGTAAGTTAATTTTATTTCAGGACTGTTTAATCAGGATGATAGGAACACTGTGGACAGTTTTCATCAAGTTGCAACATTGGAATACAGAAATAAACACTTTTCAAAAACAAGCTCCAAATCATGTTAAAATACAGAAAAAAGCACTTTTCAAAATCAAGCTCCAAATCATGTTGAAATACAGAAATAAACACTTTTCCATAAACAAGCTCTAAATCATGTTTGATGCACTCTGTAAGTTAATTTTATTTCAGTACTGTTTAATCAGGATGATAGGAACACTGTGGACAGTTTTCATCAAGTTGCAACATTGGAATACAGAAATAAACACTTTTCCAAACACAAGCTCTAAATCATGTTGAAATACAGAAATAAGCACTTTTCAAAAACAAGCTCCAAATCATGTTGAAATACAGAAATAAACACTTTTCCATAAACATGGTCTAAATCATGTTTCATGCTCTTTGTAAGTTAATTTTATTTCAGGACTGTTTAATCAGGATGATAGGAACACTGTGGACAGTTTTCATCAAGTTGCAACATTGGAATACAGAAATAAACACTTTTCAAAAACAAGCTCCAAATCATGTTAAAATACAGAAAAAAGCACTTTTCAAAATCAAGCTCCAAATCATGTTGAAATTCAGAAATAAACACTATTCCATAAACAAGCTCTAAATCATGTTTGATGCACTCTGTAAGTTAATTTTATTTCAGTACTGTTTAATCAGGATGATAGGAACACTGTGGACAGTTTTCATCAAGTTGCAACATTGGAATACAGAAATAAACAATTTTCCAAAAACAAGCTCTAAATCATGTTGAAATACAGAAAAAACACTTTTCAAAAACAAGCTCCAAATCATGTTGAAATACAGAAATAAGCACTTTTCAAAAACAAGCTCCAAATCATGTTTCATGCTCTTTGTAAGTTAATTTTATTTCAGTACTGTTTAATCAGGATTATAGAAACACTGTGGACAGTTTTCAGCAAGTTGCAACATTGAAATACAGAATTAAACACTTTTCAAAAACAAGCTCCAAATCTTGTTAAAATACAGAAAAAAGCACTTTTCAAAATCAAGCTCCAAATCATGTTGAAATACAGAAATAAACACTTTTCAAAAACAAGCTCCAAATCATGTTGAAATACAGAAATAAACACTTTTCCATAAACAAGCTCTAAATCATGTTTGATGCTCTTTGTAAGTTAATTTTATTTCAGGACTGTTTAATCAGGATGATAGGAACACTGTGGACAGTTTTCATCAAGTTGCAACATTGGAATACAGAAATAAACACTTTTCAAAAACAAGCTCCAAATCATGTTAAAATACAGAAAAAAGCACTTTTCAAAATCAAGCTCCAAATCATGTTGAAATTCAGAAATAAACACTTTTCCATAAACAAGCTCTAAATCATGTTTGATGCACTCTGTAAGTTAATTTTATTTCAGTACTGTTTAATCAGGATTATAGAAACACTGTGGACAGTTTTCAGCAAGTTGCAACATTGAAATACAGAATTAAACACTTTTCAAAAACAAGCTCCAAATCTTGTTAAAATACAGAAAAAAGCACTTTTCAAAATCAAGCTCCAAATCATGTTGAAATACAGAAATAAACACTTTTCAAAAACAAGCTCCAAATCATGTTGAAATACAGAAATAAACACTTTTCCATAAACAAGCTCTAAATCATGTTTGATGCTCTTTGTAAGTTAATTTTATTTCAGGACTGTTTAATCAGGATGATAGGAACACTGTGGACAGTTTTCATCAAGTTGCAACATTGGAATACAGAAATAAACACTTTTCAAAAACAAGCTCCAAATCATGTTAAAATACAGAAAAAAGCACTTTTCAAAATCAAGCTCCAAATCATGTTGAAATTCAGAAATAAACACTTTTCCATAAACAAGCTCTAAATCATGTTTGATGCACTCTGTAAGTTAATTTTATTTCAGTACTGTTTAATCAGGATGATAGGAACACTGTGGACAGTTTTCATCAAGTTGCAACATTGGAATACAGAAATAAACACTTTTCCAAAAACAAGCTCTAAATCATGTTGAAATACAGAAATAAGCACTTTTCAAAAACAAGCTCCAAATCATGTTGAAATACAGAAATAAACACTTTTCCATAAACAAGGTCTAAATCATGTTTCATGCTCTTTGTAAGTTAATTTTATTTCAGTACTGTTTAATCAGGATTATAGAAACACTGTGGACGGTTTTCAGCAAGTTGCAACATTGAAATACAGAATTAAACACTTTTCAAAAACAAGCTCCAAATCATGTTAAAATACAGAAAAAAGCACTTTTCAAAATCAAGCTCCAAATCATGTTGAAATACAGAAATAAACACTTTTCCATAAACAAGCTCTAAATCATGTTTGATGCACTCTGTAAGTTAATTTTATTTCAGTACTGTTTAATCAGGATGATAGGAACACTGTGGACAGTTTTCATCAAGTTGCAACATTGGAATACAGAAATAAACACTTTTCCAAAAACAAGCTCTAAATCATGTTGAAATACAGAAAAAACACTTTTCAAAAACAAGCTCCAAATCATGTTGAAATACAGAAATAAGCACTTTTCAAAAACAAGCTCCAAATCATGTTGAAATACAGAAATAAACACTTTTCCATAAACAAGCTCTAAATCATGTTTGATGCACTCTATAAGTTAATTTTATTTCAGTACTGTTTAATCAGGATGATAGGAACACTGTGGACAGTTTTCATCAAGTTGCAACATTGGAATACAGAAATAAACACTTTTCCAAAAACAAGCTCTAAATCATGTTGAAAAACAGAAATAAACACTTTTCCATAAACAAGCTCTAAATCATGTTTGATGCACTCTGTAAGTTAATTTTATTTCAGTACTGTTTAATCAGGATGATAGTAATACTGTGGACGGTTTTCAGCAAGTTGCAACATTGGAATACAGAAATAAACACTTTTCCAAAAACAAGCTCTAAATCATGTTGAAAAACAGAAATAAACACTTTTCAAAAACAAGCTCCAAATCATGTTAAAATACAGAAATAAGCACTTTTCAAAATCAAGCTCCAAATCATGTTGAAATACAGAAATAAACACTTTTCCATAAACAAGCTCTAAATCATGTTTGATGCACTCTGTAAGTTAATTTATTTCAGTACTGTTTAATCAGGATGATAGGAACACTGTGGACAGTTTTCAGCAAGTTGCAACATTGAAATACAGAAATAAACACTTTTCCAAAAACAAGCTCTAAATCATGTTGAAATACAGAAAAAACACTTTTCAAAAACAAGCTCCAAATCATGTTGAAATACAGAAATAAGCACTTTTCAAAAACAAGCTCCAAATCATGTTGAAATACAGAAATAAACACTTTTCCATAAACAAGCTCTAAATCATGTTTGATGCACTCTATAAGTTAATTTTATTTCAGTACTGTTTAATCAGGATGATAGGAACACTGTGGACAGTTTTCATCAAGTTGCAACATTGGAATACAGAAATAAACACTTTTCCAAAAACAAGCTCTAAATCATGTTGAAAAACAGAAATAAACACTTTTCCATAAACAAGCTCTAAATCATGTTTGATGCACTCTGTAAGTTAATTTTATTTCAGTACTGTTTAATCAGGATGATAGTAATACTGTGGACGGTTTTCAGCAAGTTGCAACATTGGAATACAGAAATAAACACTTTTCCAAAAACAAGCTCTAAATCATGTTGAAAAACAGAAATAAACACTTTTCAAAAACAAGCTCCAAATCATGTTAAAATACAGAAATAAGCACTTTTCAAAATCAAGCTCCAAATCATGTTGAAATACAGAAATAAACACTTTTCCATAAACAAGCTCTAAATCATGTTTGATGCACTCTGTAAGTTAATTTATTTCAGTACTGTTTAATCAGGATGATAGGAACACTGTGGACAGTTTTCAGCAAGTTGCAACATTGAAATACAGAAATAAACACTTTTCCAAAAACAAGCTCTAAATCATGTTGAAATACAGTAATAAGCACTTTTCAAATACAAGCTCCAAATCATGTTGAAATACAGAAATAAACACTTTTCCATAAACAAGCTCTAAATCATGTTTGATGCACTCTGTAAGTTAATTTTATTTCAGTACTGTTTAATCAGGATGATAGGAACACTGTGGACAGTTTTCATCAAGTTGCAACATTGGAATACAGAAATAAACACTTTTCAAAAACAAGCTCCAAATCATGTTAAAATACAGAAAAAAGCACTTTTCAAAATCAAGCTCCAAATCATGTTGAAATTCAGAAATAAACACTTTTCCATAAACAAGCTCTAAATCATGTTTGATGCACTCTGTAAGTTAACCTGTTGGGGATGGGGGCGCTGTTTAGACTATTTATGCTAATGTGGCTAATTTTTTAAACGGCTTCCCACAAAATCCTTGATCGTACAATATGCATATTATTATTATTATTGGATAGAAAACAGTCTATAGTTTCTATAGGAGTTGAAATTTTGTCTCTAAGTGGAACAGAGCCCATTCTACAGCAATTTCCCTGACATGGAGTCAGATTTGAGAAACGTTGGCCACTTTTCTGAAGTCATTTAAAAGGGCTCTGTCGTTGCTATGACTATACGGACACTTCTTACGTCTTCCCCTGGATGCCTTTACGTGATGACGATTCCAACGGGCTCGATTGCTCGTTCACAGGCCCTACAAATGAAAAAAACCTTTAGCTAGCAAGTCTTTTCTTGCTGCGTAACGCGCGTGGAAGACACCGACCCTCTCCTGTTCCAAGCGTTAGTTTAGCCTGTTATATTTCTCCGGTCATCTTTTCACTCGTTATAGGAGTTACAAACATCACAAAGTAGTTAATTTAAAGCGTTTTATAGCAATTTATATCCGTTTAGTGCGATTTTGGGACATTTATTTTTGCAACGATGTGAAAAGTTGGACACGCTTTTCAGTTCATCCCGAACGTAGTTGACATTTCCACATGGCAAGAGGACAGCTTTCCACCAAAAGACGATTTCTCCCAAGAAAGGATCCTTTGCCCAAGATACTGATGGAAGAACAGCTCAAGGTAGGACATTTTTATTATGATAAATCGTGTTTCTGTCGAAACATTTTAGTGGCTTAGGACGCCATGTTTTTTGACGTAGCTTCGCTTGGCGCAAACTGTATTGAAAAGTAAGGATAAATTAAAAAATGTAATAACGCAATTGTATTAAGAATTAAATTGTCTATCAATCCCTGTCCACCCTATATTTTTTAGTCACGTTTATGAGTATTTATGTATAAGAGTAGATCACTGTCTAAGTGGCGCAAGGACTTTTTCTTTACCAGCTTGTCTACATTTCACATTGTCTAACCATGATTTTGGTGGCTAAATATAAACATTTTCGATCAAACTGTATATGCATGTTGTAATGTGATGTTACAGGAGTGTCATCGGAAGAATTCTGAGAAGGTTAGTGAAAAAATTAATATCTTTTGGCGATGTTGACTTTTATCGCTCACTTTGGCTAGAATCAATGCTGGGCTGCTAATTGCTATGTGCTAAGCTAATATAACGATTTATTGTGTTTTCGCTGTAAGACACTTAGAAAATCTGAAATATTGTCTGTATTCACAGGATCTGTGTCTTTCGATTCGTGTATGCTGTGTATTTTTACGAAATGTTTGATGATTAGTAGTTAGGTAAACACGTTGCTCATTGTAATTATTCTAGTCCATTTGTGATGGTGGGTGCAATTGTAAACTATGCCATATACCTGAAATATGCACTTTTTTCTAACAAAACCTATCCCATACCATAAATATGTTATCAGACTGTCATCTAATGAGTTTTTTTGTTGGTTAGGGGCTATAAATATCTTAGTTTAGCCGAATTGGTGATGGCTACTGGTGTTGGTGGACAAATAAAAGATGGTGGATTATGCTAATGTGTTTTTAGGTAATAGATGTACATCTTTACATATTGTGTCTTCCCTGTAAAACATTTTAAAAATCGGAAATGTTGACTGGATTCATAAGATCTGTGTCTTTCATTAGCTGTATTGGACTTTAATGTGTGAAAGTTAAATATTTAAAAAATATATTTTTTTTGAATTTCGCGGCACTGGTTTTTCAGTGGGGGGGGGGGGGGGGGTGCCGCTAGCGCCACGCTGATCCTAGACAGGTTAATTTTATTTCAGTACTGTTTAATCAGGATGATAGGAACACTGTGGAAAGTTTTCATCAAGTTGCAACATTGGAATACAGAAATAAACACTTTTCCAAAAACAAGCTCTAAATCATGTTGAAATACAGAAATAAGCACTTTTCAAAAACAAGCTCCAAATCATGTTGAAATACAAAAATAAACACTTTTCAATAAACAATCTCTAAATCATATTTGATGCACTCCGTAAGTTAATTTTATTTCAGTACTGTTTGATCAGGATGATAGGAACACTGTGGACAGTTTTCAGCAAGTTGCAACATTGGAATACAGAAATAAACACTTTTCCAAAAACAAGCTCTAAATCATGTTGAAAAACAGAAATAAACACTTTTCAAAAACAAGCTCCAAATCATGTTAAAATACAGAAAAAAGCACTTTTCAAAATCAAGCTCCAAATCATGTTGAAATTCAGAAATAAACACTTTTCCATAAACAAGCTCTAAATCATGTTTGATGCACTCTGTAAGTTAATTTTATTTCAGTACTGTTTAATCAGGATGATAGGAACACTGTGGACAGTTTTCATCAAGTTGCAACATTGGAATACAGAAACAAACACTTTTCCAAATACAAGTTCAAATCATGTTGAAAAACAGAAATAAACACTTTTCAAAAACAAGCTCCAAATCATGTTGAAATACAGAAATAAACACTTTTCCATAAACAAGCTCTAAATCATGTTTGATGCACTCGGTAAGTTAATTTTATTTCAGTACTGTTTAATCAGGATGATTGGAACACTGTGGACAGTTTTCATCAAGTTGCAACATTGGAATACAGAAATAAACACTTTTCAAAAACAAGCTCCAAATCATGTTAAAATACAGAAAAAAGCACTTTTCAAAATCAAGCTCCAAATCATGTTGAAATACAGAAATAAACACTTTTCCATAAACAAGCTCTAAATCATGTTTGATGCACTCTGTAAGTTAATTTTATTTCAGTACTGTTTAATCAGGATGATAGTAATACTGTGGACGGTTTTCAGCAAGTTGCAACATTGGAATACAGAAATAAACACTTTTCCAAAAACAAGCTCTAAATCATGTTGAAAAACAGAAATAAACACTTTTCCATAAACAAGCTCTAAATCATGTTTGATGCACTCTGTAAGTTAATTTTATTTCAGTACTGTTTAATCAGGATGATAGTAATACTGTGGACGGTTTTCAGCAAGTTGCAACATTGGAATACAGAAATAAACACTTTTCCAAAAACAAGCTCTAAATCATGTTGAAAAACAGAAATAAACACTTTTCAAAAACAAGCTCCAAATCATGTTAAAATACAGAAATAAGCACTTTTCAAATACAAGCTCCAAATCATGTTGAAATACAGAAATAAACACTTTTCCATAAACAAGCTCTAAATCATGTTTGATGCACTCTATAAGTTAATTTATTTCAGTACTGTTTAATCAGGATGATAGGAACACTGTGGACAGTTTTCAGCAAGTTGCAACATTGAAATACAGAAATAAACACTTTTCCAAAAACAAGCTCTAAATCATGTTGAAATACAGTAATAAGCACTTTTCAAATACAAGCTCCAAATCATGTTGAAATACAGAAATAAACACTTTTCCATAAACAAGCTCTAAATCATGTTTGATGCACTCTGTAAGTTAATTTTATTTCAGTACTGTTTAATCAGGATGATAGTAACACTGTGGACGGTTTTCAGCAAGTTGCAACATTGGAATACAGAAATAAACACTTTTCCAAAAACAAGCTCAAAATCATGTTGAAAAACAGAAATAAACACTTTTCAAAAACAAGCTCCAAATCATGTTGAAATACAGAAATAAGCACTTTTCAAAAACAAGCTCCAAATCATGTTGAAATACAGAAATAAATACTTTTCCATAAACAAGCTCTAAATCATGTTTGATGCACTCTGTAAGTTAATTTTATTTCAGTACTGTTTAATCAGGATGATAGTAACACTGTGGACAGTTTTCAGCAAGTTGCAACATTGGAATACAGAAATAAACACTTTTCAAAAACAAGCTCCAAATCATGTTAAAATACAGAAATAAGCACTTTTCAAAATCAAGCTCCAAATCATGTTGAAATACAGAAATAAACACTTTTCCATAAACAAGCTCTAAATCATGTTTGATGCACTCTGTAAGTTAATTTATTTCAGTACTGTTTAATCAGGATGATAGGAACACTGTGGACAGTTTTCAGCAAGTTGCAACATTGAAATACAGAAATAAACACTTTTCCAAAAACAAGCTCTAAATCATGTTGAACTACAGTAATAAGCACTTTTCAAATACAAGCTCCAAATCATGTTGAAATACAGAAATAAACACTTTTCCATAAACAAGCTCTAAATCATGTTTGATGCACTCTGTAAGTTAATTTTATTTCAGTACTGTTTAATCAGGATGATAGGAACACTGTGGACAGTTTTCATCAAGTTGCAACATTGGAATACAGAAATAAACACTTTTCAAAAACAAGCTCCAAATCATGTTAAAATACAGAAAAAAGCACTTTTCAAAATCAAGCTCCAAATCATGTTGAAATTCAGAAATAAACACTTTTCCATAAACAAGCTCTAAATCATGTTTGATGCACTCTGTAAGTTAATTTTATTTCAGTACTGTTTAATCAGGATGATAGGAACACTGTGGACAGTTTTCATCAAGTTGCAACATTGGAATACAGAAATAAACACTTTTCAAAAACAAGCTCCAAATCATGTTAAAATACAGAAAAAAGCACTTTTCAAAATCAAGCTCCAAATCATGTTGAAATTCAGAAATAAACACTTTTCCATAAACAAGCTCTAAATCATGTTTGATGCACTCTGTAAGTTCATTTTATTTCAGTACTGTTTAATCAGGATGATAGGAACACTGTGGACAGTTTTCATCAAGTTGCAACATTGGAATACAGAAATAAACACTTTTCCAAAAACAAGCTCTAAATCATGTTGAAATACAGAAATAAGCACTTTTCAAAAACAAGCTCCAAATCATGTTGAAATACAGAAATAAACACTTTTCCATAAACAAGGTCTAAATCATGTTTCATGCTCTTTGTAAGTTAATTTTATTTCAGTGCTGTTTAATCAGGATTATAGAAACACTGTGGACAGTTTTCAGCAAGTTGCAACATTGAAATACAGAATTAAACACTTTTCAAAAACAAGCTCCAAATCATGTTAACCTGTTGGGGATGGGGGCGCTGTTTAGACTATTTATGCTAATTGGGTAATTTTTGAAACGGCTTCCCACAAAATCCTTGATCGTACAATATGCATATTATTATTATTATTGGATAGAAAACAGTCTATAGTTTCTATAGGAGTTGAAATTTTGTCTCTAAGTGGAACAGAGCCCATTCTACAGCAATTTCCCTGACATGGATTCAGATTTCAGAAATGTTGGCCACTGTTCTGAAGTCAGTTAAAAGGGCACTGATATTGCTATGACTATACGGACACTTCTTACGTCTTCCCCTGGATGCCTTTACGTGATGACGATTCCAATGGGGTCGATTGCGCGTTCACAGGCCCTATAAATCAAAAAACCCTGTAGCTAGCAAGTCTTTCCTTGCTGCGTAACGCGCGTGCTGGACACCGACCCGCTCCTGTTCCAAGCGTTAGTTTAGCCTGTTATATTTCTCCGGTCATCTTTTCACTCGTTATAGGAGTTAAAAACATCATAAGGTAGTTAATTTAAAGCGTTTTATAGCAATTTATATCCGTTTAGTGCGATTTTAGGACATTTATTTTTGAAACGATGTGAATAGTTGGGCACGCTTTTCAGTTCTTCCCGAACGCAGTTGGCATTTCCACATGGCAAGAGGACAGCTTTCCACCAAAAGACGTTTACTCCCAAGAAAGGATCCTTTGCCCAAGATACTGATGGAAGAACAGCTCAAGGTAGGACATTTTTATTATGATAAATCGTGTTTCTGTCGAAACATTTTAGTGGCTTAGGACGCCATGTTTTTTGACGTAGCTTCGCTTGGCGCAAACTGTATTGAAAAGTAAGGATAAATTTAAAAATGTAATAACGCAATTGTATTAAGAATTAAATTGTCTATCAATCCCTGTCCACCCTATATTTTTTAGTCACGTTTATGAGTATTTATGTATAAGAGTAGATCACTGTCTAAGTGGCGCAAGGACATTTTCTGACCAGCTTGTCTACATTTCACATTGTCTAACCATGATTTTGGTGGCTAAATATAAACATTTGCGATCAAACTCTATATGGATTGTGTAATATGATGTTACAGGAGTGTCATCGGAAGAATTCTGAGAAGGTTAGTGAAAAAATTAATATCTTTTGGCGATGTTGACTTTTATCGCTCACTTTGGCTAGAATCAATGCTGGGCTGCTATGTGCTATGTGCTATGCTAATATAACGATTTATTGTGTTTTCGCTGTAAGACACTTAGAAAATCTGAAATATTGTCTGTATTCACAGGATCTGTGTCTTTCGATTCGTGTATGCTGTGTATTTTTACGAAATGTTTGATGATTAGTAAGTAGGTAAACACGTTGCTCTAAGTAGTTTTTCTATTCCATTTGTGACGGTGGGTGCAATTGTAACCTATGCCATCTACCTGAAATATGCACTTTTTTCTAACAAAACCTATCCCATACCATAAATATGTTATCAGACTGTCATCTAATGAGTTTTTTTGTTGGTTAGGGGCTATAAATATCTTAGTTTAGCCGAATTGGTGATGGCTACTGGTGTTGGTGGACAAATAAAAGATGGTGGATTATGCTAATGTGTTTTTAGGTAATAGATGTACATCTTTACATATTGTGTCTTCCCTGTAAAACATTTTAAAAATCGGACATGTTGACTGGATTCACAAGATCTGTGTCTTTCATTAGCTGTATTGGACTTTAATGTGTGAAAGTTAAATATTTTAAAAAAATATTTTTTTTGAATTTCGCGGCACTGGTTTTTCAGTGGGGGGGGGGGGGGTGTGCCGCTAGCGCCACGCTGATCCTAGACAGGTTAAAATACAGAAAAAAGCACTTTTCAAAATCAAGCTCCAAATCATGTTGAAATACAGAAATAAACACTTTTCAAAAACAAGCTCCAAATCATGTTGAAATACAGAAATAAACACTTTTCCATAAACAAGCTCTAAATCATGTTTGATGCTCTTTGTAAGTTAATTTTATTTCAGTACTGTTTAATCAGGATGATAGGAACACTGTGGACAGTTTTCATCAAGTTGCAACATTGGAATACAGAAATAAACACTTTTCAAAAACAAGCTCCAAATCATGTTGAAATACAGAAATAAGCACTTTTCAAAAACAAGCTCCAAATCATGTTGAAATACAGAAATAAACACTTTTCCATAAACAAGGTCTAAATCATGTTTCATGCTCTTTGTAAGTTAATTTTATTTCAGTACTGTTTAATCAGGATTATAGAAACACTGTGAACAGTTTTCAGCAAGTTGCAACATTGAAATACAGAATTAAACACTTTTCAAAAACAAGCTCTAAATCATGTTGAAATACAGAAAAAAGCACTTTTCAAAATCAAGCTCCAAATCATGTTGAAATACAGAAATAAACACTTTTCCATAAACAAGCTCTAAATCATGTTTGATGCACTCTATAAGTTAATTTTATTTCAGTACTGTTTAATCAGGATGATAGGAACACTGTGGACAGTTTTTATCAAGTTGCAACATTGGAATACAGAAATAAACACTTTTCCAAAAACAAGCTCTAAATCATGTTGAAAAACAGAAATAAACACTTTTCCATAAACAAGCTCTAAATCATGTTTGATGCACTCTGTAAGTTAATTTTATTTCAGTACTGTTTAATCAGGATGATAGTAATACTGTGGACAGTTTTCAGCAAGTTGCAACATTGGAATACAGAAATAAACACTTTTCCAAAAACAAGCTCTAAATCATGTTGAAAAACAGAAATAAACACTTTTCAAAAACAAGCTCCAAATCATGTTAAAATACAGAAATAAGCACTTTTCAAAAACAAGCTCCAAATCATGTTGAAATACAGAAATAAACACTTTTCCATAAACAAGCTCTAAATCATGTTTGATGCACTCTATAAGTTAATTTATTTCAGTACTGTTTAATCAGGATGATAGGAACACTGTGGACAGTTTTCAGCAAGTTGCAACATTGAAATACAGAAATAAACACTTTTCCAAAAACAAGCTCTAAATCATGTTGAAAAACAGAAATAAACACTTTTCAAAAACAAGCTCCAAATCATGTTAAAATACAGAAATAAGCACTTTTCAAAAACAAGCTCCAAATCATGTTGAAATACAGAAATAAACACTTTTCCATAAACAAGCTCTAAATCATGTTTGATGCACTCTGTAAGTTAATTTATTTCAGTACTGTTTAATCAGGATGATAGGAACACTGTGGACAGTTTTCAGCAAGTTGCAACATTGAAATACAGAAATAAACACTTTTCCAAAAACAAGCTCTAAATCATGTTGAAATACAGTAATAAGCACTTTTCAAATACAAGCTCCAAATCATGTTGAAATACAGAAATAAACACTTTTCCATAAACAAGCTCTAAATCATGTTTGATGCACTCTGTAAGTTAATTTTATTTCAGTACTGTTTAATCAGGATGATAGTAACACTGTGGACGGTTTTCAGCATGTTGCAACATTGGAATACAGAAATAAACACTTTTCCAAAAACAAGCTCAAAATCATGTTGAAAAACAGAAATAAACACTTTTCAAAAACAAGCTCCAAATCATGTTGAAATACAGAAATAAGCACTTTTCAAAAACAAGCTCCAAATCATGTTGAAATACAGAAATAAATACTTTTCCATAAACAAGCTCTAAATCATGTTTGATGCACTCTGTAAGTTAATTTTATTTCAGTACTGTTTAATCAGGATGATAGTAACACTGTGGACAGTTTTCAGCAAGTTGCAACATTGGAATACAGAAATAAACACTTTTCCAAAAACAAGCTCTAAATCATGTTGAATAACAAAAATAAACACTTTCCAAAAACAAGCTCTAAATCATGTTGAAAAACAGAAATTAACACTTTTCAAAAACAAGCTCCAAATCATGTTAAAATACAGAAATAAGCACTTTTCAAAAACAAGCTCCAAATCATGTTGAAATACAGAAATAAACACTTTTCCATAAACAAGCTCTAAATCATGTTTGATGCACTCTGTAAGTTAATTTTATTTCAGTACTGTTTAATCAGGATGATAGTAACACTGTGGACGGTTTTCAGCAAGTTGCAAGATTGGAATACAGAAATAAACACTTTTCCAAAAACAAGCTCTAAATCATGTTGAATAACAAAAATAAACACTTTTCAAAAACAAGCTCCAAATCATGTTGAAATACAGAAATAAGCACTTTTCAAAAACGAGCTCCAAATCATGTTGAAATACAGAAATAAACACTTTTCCATAAACAAGCTCTAAATCATGTTTGATGCACTCTGTAAGTTAATTTTATTTCAGTACTGTTTAATCAGGATGATAGTAACACTGTGGACAGTTTTCAGCAAGTTGCAACATTGGAATACAGAAATAAAAACTTTTCCAAAAACAAGCTCTAAATCATGTTGAATAACAAAAATAAACACTTTCCAAAAACAAGCTCTAAATCATGTTGAATAACAGAAATTAACACTTTTCAAAAACAAGCTCCAAATCATGTTAAAATACAGAAATAAGCACTTTTCAAAAACAAGCTCCAAATCATGTTGAAATACAGAAATAAACACTTTTCCATAAACAAGCTCTAAATCATGTTTGATGCACTCTGTAAGTTAATTTTATTTCAGTACTGTTTAATCAGGATGATAGTAACACTGTGGACGGTTTTCAGCAAGTTGCAACATTGGAATACAGAAATAAACACTTTTCCAAAAACAAGCTCTAAATCATGTTGAAAAACAGAAATAAACACTTTTCAAAAACAAGCTCCAAATCATGTTAAAATACAGAAATAAGCACTTTTCAAAAACAAGCTCCAAATCATGTTGAAATACAGAAATAAACACTTTTCCATAAACAAGCTCTAAATCATGTTTGATGCACTCTGTAAGTTAATTTTATTTCAGTACTGTTTAATCAGGATGATAGGAACACTGTGGACAGTTTTCAGCAAGTTGCAACATTGAAATACAGAAATAAACACTTTTCCAAAAACAAGCTCTAAATCATGTTGAAAAACAGAAATAAACACTTTTCAAAAACAAGCTCCAAATCATGTTTGATGCACTCTGTAAGTTAATTTTATTTCAGTACTGTTTCATCAGGATGATAGTAACACTGTGGACGGTTTTCAGCAAGTTGCAACATTGGAATACAGAAATAAACACTTTTCCAAAAACAAGCTCAAAATCATGTTGAAAAACAGAAATAAACACTTTCAAAAACAAGCTCCAAATCATGTTAAAATACAGAAATAAGCACTTTTCAAAAACAAGCTCCAAATCATGTTGAAATACAGAAATAAACACTTTTCCATAAACAAGCTCTAAATCATGTTTGATGCACTCTGTAAGTTAATTTTATTTCAGTACTGTTTAATCAGGATGATAGTAACACTGTGGACGGTTTTCAGCAAGTTGCAACATTGGAATACAGAAATAAACACTTTTCAAAAACAAGCTCCAAATCATGTTAAAATACAGAAATAAGCACTTTTCAAAAACAAGCTCTAAATCATGTTAAAAAACAGAAATAAACACTTTTCAAAAACAAGATCCAAATCATGTTAAAATGCAGAAATAAGCACTTTTCAAAAACAAGCTCTAAATCATGTTAAAAACGAGAAATAAACACTTTTCAAAAACAAGCTCCAAATCATGTTAAAATACAGAAATAACCACTTTTCAAAAACAAGCTCCAAATCATGTTGAAATACAGAAATAAACACTTTTCCATAAACAATCTCTAAATCATGTTTGATGCACTCTGTAAGTTAATTTTATTTCAGTACTGTTTAATCAGGATGATAGGAACACTGTGGACAGTTTTCAGCAAGTTGCAACATTGAAATACAGAAATAAACACTTTTCCAAAAACAAGCTCTAAATCATGTTGAAAAACAGAAATAAACACTTAACAAAAACAAGCTCCAAATCATGTTGAAATACAGAAATAAGCACTTTTCAAATACAAGCTCCAAATCATGTTGAAATACAGAAATAAACACTTTTCCATAAACAAGCTCTAAATCATGTTTGATGCACTCTGTAAGTTAATTTATTTCAGTACTGTTTAATCAGGATGATAGGAACACTGTGGACAGTTTTCAGCAAGTTGCAACATTGAAATACAGAAATAAACACTTTTCCAAAAACAAGCTCTAAATCATGTTGAAATACAGTAATAAGCACTTTTCAAATACAAGCTCCAAATCATGTTGAAATACAGAAATAAACACTTTTCCATAAACAAGCTCTAAATCATGTTTGATGCACTCTGTAAGTTAATTTTATTTCAGTACTGTTTAATCAGGATGATAGTAACACTGTGGACGGTTTTCAGCATGTTGCAACATTGGAATACAGAAATAAACACTTTTCCAAAAACAAGCTCAAAATCATGTTGAAAAACAGAAATAAACACTTTTCAAAAACAAGCTCCAAATCATGTTGAAATACAGAAATAAGCACTTTTCAAAAACAAGCTCCAAATCATGTTGAAATACAGAAATAAATACTTTTCCATAAACAAGCTCTAAATCATGTTTGATGCACTCTGTAAGTTAATTTTATTTCAGTACTGTTTAATCAGGATGATAGTAACACTGTGGACAGTTTTCAGCAAGTTGCAACATTGGAATACAGAAATAAACACTTTTCCAAAAACAAGCTCTAAATCATGTTGAATAACAAAAATAAACACTTTCCAAAAACAAGCTCTAAATCATGTTGAAAAACAGAAATTAACACTTTTCAAAAACAAGCTCCAAATCATGTTAAAATACAGAAATAAGCACTTTTCAAAAACAAGCTCCAAATCATGTTGAAATACAGAAATAAACACTTTTCCATAAACAAGCTCTAAATCATGTTTGATGCACTCTGTAAGTTAATTTTATTTCAGTACTGTTTAATCAGGATGATAGTAACACTGTGGACGGTTTTCAGCAAGTTGCAAGATTGGAATACAGAAATAAACACTTTTCCAAAAACAAGCTCTAAATCATGTTGAATAACAAAAATAAACACTTTTCAAAAACAAGCTCCAAATCATGTTGAAATACAGAAATAAGCACTTTTCAAAAACGAGCTCCAAATCATGTTGAAATACAGAAATAAACACTTTTCCATAAACAAGCTCTAAATCATGTTTGATGCACTCTGTAAGTTAATTTTATTTCAGTACTGTTTAATCAGGATGATAGTAACACTGTGGACAGTTTTCAGCAAGTTGCAACATTGGAATACAGAAATAAAAACTTTTCCAAAAACAAGCTCTAAATCATGTTGAATAACAAAAATAAACACTTTCCAAAAACAAGCTCTAAATCATGTTGAATAACAGAAATTAACACTTTTCAAAAACAAGCTCCAAATCATGTTAAAATACAGAAATAAGCACTTTTCAAAAACAAGCTCCAAATCATGTTGAAATACAGAAATAAACACTTTTCCATAAACAAGCTCTAAATCATGTTTGATGCACTCTGTAAGTTAATTTTATTTCAGTACTGTTTAATCAGGATGATAGTAACACTGTGGACGGTTTTCAGCAAGTTGCAACATTGGAATACAGAAATAAACACTTTTCCAAAAACAAGCTCTAAATCATGTTGAAAAACAGAAATAAACACTTTTCAAAAACAAGCTCCAAATCATGTTAAAATACAGAAATAAGCACTTTTCAAAAACAAGCTCCAAATCATGTTGAAATACAGAAATAAACACTTTTCCATAAACAAGCTCTAAATCATGTTTGATGCACTCTGTAAGTTAATTTTATTTCAGTACTGTTTAATCAGGATGATAGGAACACTGTGGACAGTTTTCAGCAAGTTGCAACATTGAAATACAGAAATAAACACTTTTCCAAAAACAAGCTCTAAATCATGTTGAAAAACAGAAATAAACACTTTTCAAAAACAAGCTCCAAATCATGTTTGATGCACTCTGTAAGTTAATTTTATTTCAGTACTGTTTCATCAGGATGATAGTAACACTGTGGACGGTTTTCAGCAAGTTGCAACATTGGAATACAGAAATAAACACTTTTCCAAAAACAAGCTCAAAATCATGTTGAAAAACAGAAATAAACACTTTCAAAAACAAGCTCCAAATCATGTTAAAATACAGAAATAAGCACTTTTCAAAAACAAGCTCCAAATCATGTTGAAATACAGAAATAAACACTTTTCCATAAACAAGCTCTAAATCATGTTTGATGCACTCTGTAAGTTAATTTTATTTCAGTACTGTTTAATCAGGATGATAGTAACACTGTGGACGGTTTTCAGCAAGTTGCAACATTGGAATACAGAAATAAACACTTTTCAAAAACAAGCTCCAAATCATGTTAAAATACAGAAATAAGCACTTTTCAAAAACAAGCTCTAAATCATGTTAAAAAACAGAAATAAACACTTTTCAAAAACAAGATCCAAATCATGTTAAAATGCAGAAATAAGCACTTTTCAAAAACAAGCTCTAAATCATGTTAAAAACGAGAAATAAACACTTTTCAAAAACAAGCTCCAAATCATGTTAAAATACAGAAATAACCACTTTTCAAAAACAAGCTCCAAATCATGTTGAAATACAGAAATAAACACTTTTCCATAAACAATCTCTAAATCATGTTTGATGCACTCTGTAAGTTAATTTTATTTCAGTACTGTTTAATCAGGATGATAGGAACACTGTGGACAGTTTTCAGCAAGTTGCAACATTGAAATACAGAAATAAACACTTTTCCAAAAACAAGCTCTAAATCATGTTGAAAAACAGAAATAAACACTTAACAAAAACAAGCTCCAAATCATGTTGAAATACAGAAATAAGCACTTTTCAAATACAAGCTCCAAATCATGTTGAAATACAGAAATATACACTTTTCCATAAACAAGCTCTAAATCATGTTTGATGCACTCTGTAAGTTAATTTTATTTCAGTACTGTTTAATCAGGATGATAGTAACACTGTGGACGGTATTCAGCAAGTTGCAACATTGGAATACAGAAATAAACACTTTTCCAAAAACAAGCTCTAAATCATGTTGAAAAACAGAAATAAACACTTTTCAAAAACAAGCTCCAAATCATGTTAAAATACAGAAATAAAAACTTTTCAAAAACAAGCTCCAAATCATGTTGAAATACAGAAATAAACACTTTTCCATAAACAAGCTCTAAATCATGTTTGATGCACTCTGTAAGTTAATTTTATTTCAGTACTGTTTAATCAGGATGATAGGAACACTGTGGACGGTATTCAGCAAGTTGCAACATTGGAATACAGAAATAAACACTTTTCCAAAAACAAGCTCTAAATCATGTTGAAAAACAGAAATAAACACTTTTCAAAAACAAGCTCCAAATCATGTTAAAATACAGAAATAAAAACTTTTCAAAAACAAGCTCCAAATCATGTTGAAATACAGAAATAAACACTTTTCCATAAACAAGCTCTAAATCATGTTTGATGCACTCTGTAAGTTAATTTTATTTCAGTACTGTTTAATCAGGATGATAGGAACACTGTGGACAGTTTTCAGCAAGTTGCAACATTGAAATAAAGAAATAAACACTTTTCCAAAAACAAGCTCTAAATCATGTTGAAATACAGAAAAAACACTTTTCAAAAACAAGCTCCAAATCATGTTGAAATACAGAAATAAGCACTTTTCAAATACAAGCTCCAAATGATGTTGAAATACAGAAATAAACACTTTTCCATAAACAAGCTCTAAATCATGTTTGATGCACTCTGTAAGTTAATTTTATTTCAGTACTGTTTAATCAGGATGATAGTAACACTGTGGACGGTTTTCAGCAAGTTGCAACATTGGAATACAGAAATAAACACTTTTCCAAAAACAAGCTCTAAATCATGTTGAAATACAGAAATAAACACTTTTCAAAAACAAGCTCTAAATCATGTTGAAAAACAGAAATAAACACTTTTCAAAAACAAGCTCCAAATCATGTTTGATGCACTCTGTAAGTTAATTTTATTTCAGTACTGTTTCATCAGGATGATAGTAACACTGTGGACGGTTTTCAGCAAGTTGCAACATTGGAATACAGAAATAAACACTTTTCCAAAAACAAGCTCAAAATCATGTTGAAAAACAGAATTAAACACTTTCAAAAACAAGCTCCAAATCATGTTAAAATACAGAAATAAGCACTTTTCAAAAACAAGCTCCAAATCATGTTGAAATACAGAAATAAACACTTTTCCATAAACAAGCTCTAAATCATGTTTGATGCACTCTGTAAGTTAATTTTATTTCAGTACTGTTTAATCAGGATGATAGTAACACTGTGGACGGTTTTCAGCAAGTTGCAACATTGGAATACAGAAATAAACACTTTTCAAAAACAAGCTCCAAATCATGTTAAAATACAGAAATAAGCACTTTTCAAAAACAAGCTCTAAATCATGTTAAAAAACAGAAATAAACACTTTTCAAAAACAAGATCCAAATCATGTTAAAATGCAGAAATAAGCACTTTTCAAAAACAAGCTCTAAATCATGTTAAAAACGAGAAATAAACACTTTTCAAAAACAAGCTCCAAATCATGTTAAAATACAGAAATAACCACTTTTCAAAAACAAGCTCCAAATCATGTTGAAATACAGAAATAAACACTTTTCCATAAACAATCTCTAAATCATGTTTGATGCACTCTGTAAGTTAATTTTATTTCAGTACTGTTTAATCAGGATGATAGGAACACTGTGGACAGTTTTCAGCAAGTTGCAACATTGAAATACAGAAATAAACACTTTTCCAAAAACAAGCTCTAAATCATGTTGAAAAACAGAAATAAACACTTAACAAAAACAAGCTCCAAATCATGTTGAAATACAGAAATAAGCACTTTTCAAATACAAGCTCCAAATCATGTTGAAATACAGAAATATACACTTTTCCATAAACAAGCTCTAAATCATGTTTGATGCACTCTGTAAGTTAATTTTATTTCAGTACTGTTTAATCAGGATGATAGTAACACTGTGGACGGTATTCAGCAAGTTGCAACATTGGAATACAGAAATAAACACTTTTCCAAAAACAAGCTCTAAATCATGTTGAAAAACAGAAATAAACACTTTTCAAAAACAAGCTCCAAATCATGTTAAAATACAGAAATAAAAACTTTTCAAAAACAAGCTCCAAATCATGTTGAAATACAGAAATAAACACTTTTCCATAAACAAGCTCTAAATCATGTTTGATGCACTCTGTAAGTTAATTTTATTTCAGTACTGTTTAATCAGGATGATAGGAACACTGTGGACGGTATTCAGCAAGTTGCAACATTGGAATACAGAAATAAACACTTTTCCAAAAACAAGCTCTAAATCATGTTGAAAAACAGAAATAAACACTTTTCAAAAACAAGCTCCAAATCATGTTAAAATACAGAAATAAAAACTTTTCAAAAACAAGCTCCAAATCATGTTGAAATACAGAAATAAACACTTTTCCATAAACAAGCTCTAAATCATGTTTGATGCACTCTGTAAGTTAATTTTATTTCAGTACTGTTTAATCAGGATGATAGGAACACTGTGGACAGTTTTCAGCAAGTTGCAACATTGAAATAAAGAAATAAACACTTTTCCAAAAACAAGCTCTAAATCATGTTGAAATACAGAAAAAACACTTTTCAAAAACAAGCTCCAAATCATGTTGAAATACAGAAATAAGCACTTTTCAAATACAAGCTCCAAATGATGTTGAAATACAGAAATAAACACTTTTCCATAAACAAGCTCTAAATCATGTTTGATGCACTCTGTAAGTTAATTTTATTTCAGTACTGTTTAATCAGGATGATAGGAACACTGTGGACAGTTTTCAGCAAGTTGCAACATTGAAATACAGAAATAAACACTTTTCCAAAAACAAGCTCTAAATCATGTTGAAAAACAGAAATAAACACTTAACAAAAACAAGCTCCAAATCATGTTGAAATACAGAAATAAGCACTTTTCAAATACAAGCTCCAAATCATGTTGAAATACAGAAATATACACTTTTCCATAAACAAGCTCTAAATCATGTTTGATGCACTCTGTAAGTTAATTTTATTTCAGTACTGTTTAATCAGGATGATAGTAACACTGTGGACGGTATTCAGCAAGTTGCAACATTGGAATACAGAAATAAACACTTTTCCAAAAACAAGCTCTAAATCATGTTGAAAAACAGAAATAAACACTTTTCAAAAACAAGCTCCAAATCATGTTAAAATACAGAAATAAAAACTTTTCAAAAACAAGCTCCAAATCATGTTGAAATACAGAAATAAACACTTTTCCATAAACAAGCTCTAAATCATGTTTGATGCACTCTGTAAGTTAATTTTATTTCAGTACTGTTTAATCAGGATGATAGGAACACTGTGGACGGTATTCAGCAAGTTGCAACATTGGAATACAGAAATAAACACTTTTCCAAAAACAAGCTCTAAATCATGTTGAAAAACAGAAATAAACACTTTTCAAAAACAAGCTCCAAATCATGTTAAAATACAGAAATAAAAACTTTTCAAAAACAAGCTCCAAATCATGTTGAAATACAGAAATAAACACTTTTCCATAAACAAGCTCTAAATCATGTTTGATGCACTCTGTAAGTTAATTTTATTTCAGTACTGTTTAATCAGGATGATAGGAACACTGTGGACAGTTTTCAGCAAGTTGCAACATTGAAATAAAGAAATAAACACTTTTCCAAAAACAAGCTCTAAATCATGTTGAAATACAGAAAAAACACTTTTCAAAAACAAGCTCCAAATCATGTTGAAATACAGAAATAAGCACTTTTCAAATACAAGCTCCAAATGATGTTGAAATACAGAAATAAACACTTTTCCATAAACAAGCTCTAAATCATGTTTGATGCACTCTGTAAGTTAATTTTATTTCAGTACTGTTTAATCAGGATGATAGTAACACTGTGGACGGTTTTCAGCAAGTTGCAACATTGGAATACAGAAATAAACACTTTTCCAAAAACAAGCTCTAAATCATGTTGAAATACAGAAATAAACACTTTTCAAAAACAAGCTCTAAATCATGTTGAAAAACAGAAATAAACACTTTTCAAAAACAAGCTCCAAATCATGTTTGATGCACTCTGTAAGTTAATTTTATTTCAGTACTGTTTCATCAGGATGATAGTAACACTGTGGACGGTTTTCAGCAAGTTGCAACATTGGAATACAGAAATAAACACTTTTCCAAAAACAAGCTCAAAATCATGTTGAAAAACAGAAATAAACACTTTCAAAAACAAGCTCCAAATCATGTTAAAATACAGAAATAAGCACTTTTCAAAAACAAGCTCCAAATCATGTTGAAATACAGAAATAAACACTTTTCCATAAACAAGCTCTAAATCATGTTTGATGCACTCTGTAAGTTAATTTTATTTCAGTACTGTTTAATCAGGATGATAGTAACACTGTGGACGGTTTTCAGCAAGTTGCAACATTGGAATACAGAAATAAACACTTTTCAAAAACAAGCTCCAAATCATGTTAAAATACAGAAATAAGCACTTTTCAAAAACAAGCTCTAAATCATGTTAAAAAACAGAAATAAACACTTTTCAAAAACAAGATCCAAATCATGTTAAAATGCAGAAATAAGCACTTTTCAAAAACAAGCTCTAAATCATGTTAAAAACGAGAAATAAACACTTTTCAAAAACAAGCTCCAAATCATGTTAAAATACAGAAATAACCACTTTTCAAAAACAAGCTCCAAATCATGTTGAAATACAGAAATAAACACTTTTCCATAAACAATCTCTAAATCATGTTTGATGCACTCTGTAAGTTAATTTTATTTCAGTACTGTTTAATCAGGATGATAGGAACACTGTGGACAGTTTTCAGCAAGTTGCAACATTGAAATACAGAAATAAACACTTTTCCAAAAACAAGCTCTAAATCATGTTGAAAAACAGAAATAAACACTTAACAAAAACAAGCTCCAAATCATGTTGAAATACAGAAATAAGCACTTTTCAAATACAAGCTCCAAATCATGTTGAAATACAGAAATATACACTTTTCCATAAACAAGCTCTAAATCATGTTTGATGCACTCTGTAAGTTAATTTTATTTCAGTACTGTTTAATCAGGATGATAGTAACACTGTGGACGGTATTCAGCAAGTTGCAACATTGGAATACAGAAATAAACACTTTTCCAAAAACAAGCTCTAAATCATGTTGAAAAACAGAAATAAACACTTTTCAAAAACAAGCTCCAAATCATGTTAAAATACAGAAATAAAAACTTTTCAAAAACAAGCTCCAAATCATGTTGAAATACAGAAATAAACACTTTTCCATAAACAAGCTCTAAATCATGTTTGATGCACTCTGTAAGTTAATTTTATTTCAGTACTGTTTAATCAGGATGATAGGAACACTGTGGACGGTATTCAGCAAGTTGCAACATTGGAATACAGAAATAAACACTTTTCCAAAAACAAGCTCTAAATCATGTTGAAAAACAGAAATAAACACTTTTCAAAAACAAGCTCCAAATCATGTTAAAATACAGAAATAAAAACTTTTCAAAAACAAGCTCCAAATCATGTTGAAATACAGAAATAAACACTTTTCCATAAACAAGCTCTAAATCATGTTTGATGCACTCTGTAAGTTAATTTTATTTCAGTACTGTTTAATCAGGATGATAGGAACACTGTGGACAGTTTTCAGCAAGTTGCAACATTGAAATAAAGAAATAAACACTTTTCCAAAAACAAGCTCTAAATCATGTTGAAATACAGAAAAAACACTTTTCAAAAACAAGCTCCAAATCATGTTGAAATACAGAAATAAGCACTTTTCAAATACAAGCTCCAAATGATGTTGAAATACAGAAATAAACACTTTTCCATAAACAAGCTCTAAATCATGTTTGATGCACTCTGTAAGTTAATTTTATTTCAGTACTGTTTAATCAGGATGATAGTAACACTGTGGACGGTTTTCAGCAAGTTGCAACATTGGAATACAGAAATAAACACTTTTCCAAAAACAAGCTCTAAATCATGTTGAAATACAGAAATAAACACTTTTCAAAAACAAGCTCCAAATCATGTTAAAATACAGAAATAAGCACTTTTCAAAAACAAGCTCCAAATCATGTTGAAATACAGAAATAAACACTTTTCCATAAACAAGCTCTAAATCATGTTTGATGCACTCTGTAAGTTAATTTTATTTCAGTACTGTTTAATCAGGATGATAGTAACACTGTGGACGGTTTTCAGCAAGTTGCAACATTGGAATACAGAAATAAACACTTTTCCAAAAACAAGCTCTAAATCATGTTGAAATACAGAAAAAACACTTTTCAAAAACAAGCTCCAAATCATGTTGAAATACAGAAATAAGCACTTTTCAAATAAAAGCTCCAAATCATGTTGAAATACAGAAATAAACACTTTTCCATAAACAAGCTCTAAATCATGTTTGATGCACTCTGTAAGTTAATTTTATTTCAGTACTGTTTCATCAGGATGATAGGAACACTGTGGACAGTTTTCAGCAAGTTGCAACATTGAAATACAGAAATAAACACTTTTCCAAAAACAAGCTCTAAATCATGTTGAAAAACAGAAATAAACACTTTTCAAAAACAAGCTCCAAATCATGTTGAAATACAGAAATAAGCACTTTTCAAAAACAAGCTCCAAATCATGTTGAAATACAGAAATATACACTTTTCCATAAACAAGCTCTAAATCAATTTTGATGCTCTCTGTAAGTTAATTTTATTTCAGTACTGTTTAATCAGGATGATAGGAACACTGTGGACAGTTTTCAGCAAGTTGCAACATTGGAATACAGAAATAAACACTTTTCCAAAAACAAGCTCTAAATCATGTTGAAAAACAGAAATAAACACTTTTCAAAAACAAGCTCCAAATCATGTTAAAATAAAGAAATATGCACTTTTCAAAAACAAGCTCCAAATCATGTTGAAATTAAGAAAAAAAACACTTTTCCATAAACAAGCTCTAAATCATGTTTGATGCACTCTGTAAGTTAATTTTATTTCAGTACTGTTTAATCAGGATGATAGTAACACTGTGGACGGTTTTCAGCAAGTTGCAACATTGGAATACAGAAATAAACACTTTTCCAAAAACAAGCTCTAAATCATGTTGAAAAACAGAAATAAACACTTTTCAAAAACAAATTCCAAATCATGTTGAAATACAGAAATAAGCACTTTTCAAATACAAGCTCCAAATCATGTTGAAATACAGAAATAAACACTTTTCCATAAACAAGCTCTAAATCATGTTTGATGCACTCTGTAAGTTAATTTTATTTCAGTACTGTTTCATCAGGATGATAGGAACACTGTGGACAGTTTTCAGCAAGTTGCAACATTGAAATACAGAAATAAACACTTTTCCAAAAACAAGCTCTAAATCATGTTGAAAAACAGAAATAAACACTTTTCAAAAACAAGCTCCAAATCATGTTGAAATACAGAAATAAGCACTTTTCAAAAACAAGCTCCAAATCATGTTGAAATACAGAAATATACACTTTTCCATAAACAAGCTCTAAATCAATTTTGATGCTCTCTGTAAGTTAATTTTATTTCAGTACTGTTTAATCAGGATGATAGGAACACTGTGGACAGTTTTCAGCAAGTTGCAACATTGGAATACAGAAATAAACACTTTTCCAAAAACAAGCTCTAAATCATGTTGAAAAACAGAAATAAACACTTTTCAAAAACAAGCTCCAAATCATGTTAAAATAAAGAAATATGCACTTTTCAAAAACAAGCTCCAAATCATGTTGAAATTAAGAAAAAAAACACTTTTCCATAAACAAGCTCTAAATCATGTTTGATGCACTCTGTAAGTTAATTTTATTTCAGTACTGTTTAATCAGGATGATAGTAACACTGTGGACGGTTTTCAGCAAGTTGCAACATTGGAATACAGAAATAAACACTTTTCCAAAAACAAGCTCTAAATCATGTTGAAATACAGAAAAAACACTTTTCAAAAACAAGCTCCAAATCATGTTGAAATACAGAAATAAGCACTTTTCAAATACAAGCTCCAAATCATGTTGAAATACAGAAATAAACACTTTTCCATAAACAAGCTCTAAATCATGTTTGATGCACTCTGTAAGTTAATTTTATTTCAGTACTGTTTCATCAGGATGATAGTAACACTGTGGACGGTTTTCAGCAAGTTGCAACATTGGAATACAGAAATAAACACTTTTCCAAAAACAAGCTCAAAATCATGTTGAAAAACAGAAATAAACACTTTTCAAAAACAAGCTCCAAATCATGTTAAAATACAGAAATAAGCACTTTTCAAAAACAAGCTCCAAATCATGTTGAAATACAGAAATAAACACTTTTCCATAAACAAGCTCTAAATCATGTTTGATGCACTCTGTAAGTTAATTTTATTTCAGTACTGTTTAATCAGGATGATAGTAACACTGTGGACGGTTTTCAGCAAGTTGCAACATTGGAATACAGAAATAAACACTTTTCAAAAACAAGCTCTAAATCATGTTGAAATACAGAAAAAACACTTTTCAAAAACAAGCTCCAAATCATGTGTAAATACAGAAATAAGCACTTTTCAAATACAAGCTCCAAATCATGTTGAAATACAGAAATAAACACTTTTCCATAAACAAGCTCTAAATCATGTTTGATGCACTCTGTAAGTTAATTTTATTTCAGTACTGTTTAATCAGGATGTTAGTAACACTGTTGACGGTTTTCAGCAAGTTGCAACATTGGAATACAGAAATAAACACTTTTCCAAAAACAAGCTCTAAATCATGTTGAAAAACAGAAAAAACACTTTTCAAAAACAAGCTCCAAATCATGTTGAAAAACAGAAATAAGCACTTTTCAAAAACAAGCTCCAAATCATGTTGAAATACAGAAATAAACACTTTTCCAAAACAAGCTCCAAATCATGTTGAAATACAGAAATAAACACTTTTCCATAAACAAGCTCTAAATCATGTTTGATGCACTCTGTAAGTTAATTTTATTTCAGTACTGTTTAATCAGGATGATAGTAACACTGTGGACGGTTTTCAGCAAGTTGCAACATTGGATAACAGAAATAAACACTTTTCCAAAAACAAGATCTAAATCATGTTGAAAAACAGAAATAAACACTTAACAAAAACAAGCTCCAAATCATGTTGAAATACAGAAATAAACACTTTTCCATAAACAAGCTCTAAATCATGTTTAATGCTCTCTGTAAGTTAATTTTATTTCAGTACTGTTTAATCAGGATGATAGTAACACTGTGGACAGTTTTCAGCAAGTTGCAACATTGGAATACAGAAATAAACACTTTTCAAAAACAAGCTCCAAATCATGTTAAAATACAGAAATAAGCACTTTTCAAAAACAAGCTCCAAATCATGTTGAAATACAGAAATAAACACTTTTCCAAAACAAGCTCTAAATCATGTTGAAAAACAGAAAAAACACTTTTCAAAAACAAGCTCCAAATCATGTTGAAATACAGAAATAAGCACTTTTCAAAAACAAGCTCCAAATCATGTTGAAATACAGAAATAAACACTTTTCCATAAACAAGCTCTAAATCATGTTTGATGCACTCTGTAAGTTAATTTTATTTCAGTACTGTTTCATCAGGATGATAGTAACACTGTGGACGGTTTTCAGCAAGTTGCAACATTGGAATACAGAAATAAACACTTTTCAAAAACAAGCTCCAAATCATGTTAAAATACAGAAATAAGCACTTTTCAAAAACAAGCTCCAAATCATGTTGAAATACAGAAATAAACACTTTTCCATGAAAAAGCTCTAAATCATGTTTGATGCACTCTGTAAGTTAATTTTATTTCAGTACTGTTTAATCAGGATGATAGGAACACTGTGGACAGTTTTCAGCAAGTTGCAACATTGAAATACAGAAATAAACACTTTTCCAAAAACAAGCTCTAAATCATGTTGAAAACAGAAATAAACACTTTTCCAAAAACAAGCTCCAAATCATGTTAAAATACAGAAATAAGCACTTTTCAAAAACAAGCTCCAAATCATGTTGAAATACAGAAATAAACACTTTTCCATAAACAAGCTCTAAATCATGTTTGATGCACTCTGTAAGTGAATTTTATTTCAGTACTGTTTAATCAGGATGATAGTAACACTGTGGACGGTTTTCAGCAAGTTGCAACATTGGAATACAGAAATAAACACTTTTCCAAAAACAAGCTCTAAATCATGTTGAAAAACAGAAAAAACACTTTTCAAAAACAAGCTCCAAATCATGTTGAAAAACAGAAATAAGCACTTTTCAAAAACAAGCACCAAATTATGTTGAAATACAGAAATAAACACTTTTCCAAAACAAGCTCTAAATCATGTTGAAAAACAGAAAATACACTTTTCAAAAACAAGCTCCAAATCATGTTGAAATATGCACTTTTCAAGAACAATCTCCAAATCATGTTGAAATACAGAAATAAACACTTTTCCATAAACAATCTCTAAATCATGTTTGATGCACTCTGAAAGTTAATTTTATTTCAGTACTGTTTAATCAGGATGATAGTAACACTGTGGACGGTTTTCAGCAAGTTGCAACATTGGAATACAGAAATAAACACTTTTCCAAAAACAAGCTCTAAATCATGTTGAAAAACAAAAATAAAAAACACTTAACAAAAACAAGCTCCAAATCATGTTAAAATACAGAAATAAGCACTTTTCAAAAACAAGCTCCAAATCATGTTGAAATACAGAAATAAACACTTTTCCATAAACAAGCTCTAAATCATGTTTGATGCTCTCTGTAAGTTAATTTTATTTCAGTACTGTTTAATCAGGATGATAGGAACACTGTGGACAGTTTTCAGCAAGTTGCAACATTGAAATACAGAAATAAACACTTTTCCAAAAACAAGCTTTAAATCATGTTGAAATACAGAAAAAACAATTTTCAAAAACAAGCTCCAAATCATGTTGAAAAACAGAAATAAGCACTTTTCAAAAACAAGCTCCAAATCATGTTGAAAAACAGAAAATACACTTTTCAAAAACAAGCTCCAAATCATGTTGAAATACAGAAATAAACACTTTTCCATAAACAAGCTCTAAATCATGTTTGATTCTCTCTGTAAGTTAATTTTATTTCAGTACTATTTAATCAGGATGATAGTAACACTGTGGACGGTTTTCAGCAAGTTGCAACATTGGAATACAGAAATAAACACTTTTCCAAAAACAAGCTCTAAATCATGTTGAAAAACAGAAATAAACACTTTTCAAAAACAAGCTCCAAATCATGTTAAAATACAGAAATAAGCACTTTTCAAAAACAAGCTCCAAATCATGTTGAAATACAGGAATAAACACTTTTCCATAAACAAGCTCTAAATCATGTTTGATGCACTCTGTAAGTTAATTTTATTTCAGTACTGTTTCATCAGGATGATAGTAACACTGTGGACGGTTTTCAGCAAGTTGCAACATTGGAATACAGAAATAAACACTTTTCAAAAACAAGCTCCAAATCATGTTAAAATACAGAAATAAGCACTTTTCAAAAACAAGCTCCAAATCATGTTGAAATACAGAAATAAACACTTTTCCATGAAAAAGCTCTAAATCATGTTTGATGCACTCTGTAAGTTAATTTTATTTCAGTACTGTTTAATCAGGATGATAGGAACACTGTGGACAGTTTTCAGCAAGTTGCAACATTGAAATACAGAAATAAACACTTTTCCAAAAACATGCTCTAAATCATTTTGAAAAACAGAAATAAACACTTTTCAAAAACAAGCTCCAAATCATGTTGAAATACAGAAATAAGCACTTTTCAAATACAAGCTCCAAAACATGTTGAAATACAGAAATAAACACTTTTCCATAAACAAGCTCTAAATCATGTTTGATGCACTCTGTAAGTTAATTTTATTTCAGTACTGTTTAATCAGGATGATAGTAACACTGTGGACAGTTTTCAGCAAGTTGCAACATTGGAATACAGAAATAAACACTTTTCCAAAAACAAGCTCTAAATCATGTTGAAAAACAGAAATAAACTCTTTTCAAAAACAAGCTCCAAATCATGTTGAAATACAGAAATAAGCACTTTTCAAAAACAAGCTCCAAATCATGTTGAAATACAGAAATAAACACTTTTCCATAAACAAGCTCTAAATCATGTTTGATGCTCTCTGTAAGTTAATTTTATTTCAGTACTGTTTAATCAGGATGATAGGAACACTGTGGACAGTTTTCAGCAAGTTGCAACATTGGAATACAGAAATAAACACTTTTCCAAAAACAAGCTCTAAATCATGTTGAAAAACAGAAATAAACACTTTTCCAAAAACAAGCTCTAAATCATGTTGAAAAACAGAAATAAACACTTAACAAAAACAAGCTCCAAATCATGTTGAAATACAGAAATAAACACTTTTCCATAAACAAGCTCTAAATCATGTTTGATGCTCTCTGTAAGTTAATTTTATTTCAGTACTGTTTAATCAGGATGATAGTAACACTGTGGACGGTTTTCAGCAAGTTGCAACATTGGAATACAGAAATAAACACTTTTCCAAAAACAAGCTCTAAATCATGTTGAAAAACAGAAATAAACACTTTTCAAAAACAAGCTCCAAATCATGTTGAAATACAGAAATAAACACTTTTCCAAAACAAGCTCTAAATCATGTTGAAAAACAGAAAATACACTTTTCAAAAACAAGCTCCAAATCATGTTGAAATACAGAAATAAGCACTTTTCAAAAACAAGCTCCAAATCATGTTGAAATACAGAAATAAACACTTTTCCATAAACAAGCTCTAAATCATGTTTGATGCACTCTGTAAGTTAATTTTATTTCAGTACTGTTTAATCAGGATGATAGTAACACTGTGGACGGTTTTCAGCAAGTTGCAACATTGGAATACAGAAATAAACACTTTTCCAAAAACAAGCTCTAAATCATGTTGAAAAACAGAATTAAACACTTTTCAAAAACAAGCTCCAAATCATGTTGAAATACAGAAATAAACACTTTTCCATAAACAAGCTCTAAATCATGTTTGATGCTCTCTGTAAGTTAATTTTATTTCAGTACTGTTTAATCAGGATGATAGTAACACTGTGGACGGTTTTCAGCAAGTTGCAACATTGGAATACAGAAATAAACACTTTTCCAAAAACAAGCTCTAAATCATGTTGAAAAACAGAAATAAACACTTTTCAAAAACAAGCTCCAAATCATGTTGAAATACAGAAATAAACACTTTTCCAAAACAAGCTCTAAATCATGTTGAAAAACAGAAAATACACTTTTCAAAAACAAGCTCCAAATCATGTTGAAATACAGAAATAAGCACTTTTCAAAAACAAGCTCCAAATCATGTTGAAATACAGAAATAAACACTTTTCCATAAACAAGCTCTAAATCATGTTTGATGCACTCTGTAAGTTAATTTTATTTCAGTACTGTTTAATCAGGATGATAGTAACACTGTGGACGGTTTTCAGCAAGTTGCAACATTGGAATACAGAAATAAACACTTTTCCAAAAACAAGCTCTAAATCATGTTGAAAAACAGAATTAAACACTTTTCAAAAACAAGCTCCAAATCATGTTGAAATACAGAAATAAACACTTTTCCAAAACAAGCTCTAAATCATGTTGAAAAACAGAAATAAACACTTTTCCATAAACAAGCTCTAAATCATGTTTGATGCTCTCTGTAAGTTAATTTTATTTCAGTACTGTTTAATCAGGATGATAGGAACACTGTGGACAGTTTTCAGCAAGTTGCAACATTGGAATACAGAAATAAACACTTTTCCAAAAACAAGCTCTAAATCATGTTGAAAAACATAAATAAACACTTTTCCAAAAACAAGCTCTAAATCATGTTGAAAAACAGAAATAAACACTTAACAAAAACAAGCTCCAAATCATGTTGAAATACAGAAATAAACACTTTTCCATAAACAAGCTCTAAATCATGTTTGATGCTCTCTGTAAGTTAATTTTATTTCAGTACTGTTTAATCAGGATGATAGTAACACTGTGGACGGTTTTCAGCAAGTTGCAACATTGGAATACAGAAATAAACACTTTTCCAAAAACAAGCTCTAAATCATGTTGAAAAACAGAAATAAACACTTTTCAAAAACAAGCTCCAAATCATGTTGAAATACAGAAATAAACACTTTTCCAAAACAAGCTCTAAATCATGTTGAAAAACAGAAAATACACTTTTCAAAAACAAGCTCCAAATCATGTTGAAATACAGAAATAAGCACTTTTCAAAAACAAGCTCCAAATCATGTTGAAATACAGAAATAAACACTTTTCCATAAACAAGCTCTAAATCATGTTTGATGCACTCTGTAAGTTAATTTTATTTCAGTACTGTTTAATCAGGATGATAGTAACACTGTGGACGGTTTTCAGCAAGTTGCAACATTGGAATACAGAAATAAACACTTTTCCAAAAACAAGCTCTAAATCATGTTGAAAAACAGAATTAAACACTTTTCAAAAACAAGCTCCAAATCATGTTGAAATACAGAAATAAACACTTTTCCAAAACAAGCTCTAAATCATGTTGAAAAACAGAAAATACACTTTTCAAAAACAAGCTCCAAATCATGTTGAAATACAGAAATAAGCACTTTTCAAAAACAAGCTCCAAATCATGTTGAAATACAGAAATAAACACTTTTCCATAAACAAGCTCTAAATCATGTTTGATGCACTCTGTAAGTTAATTTTATTTCAGTACTGTTTAATCAGGATGATAGTAACACTGTGGACGGTTTTCAGCAAGTTGCAACATTGGAATACAGAAATAAACACTTTTCCAAAAACAAGCTCTAAATCATGTTGAAAAACAGAATTAAACACTTTTCAAAAACAAGCTCCAAATCATGTTGAAATACAGAAATAAACACTTTTCCAAAACAAGCTCTAAATCATGTTGAAAAACAGAAAATACACTTTTCAAAAACAAGCTCCAAATCATGTTGAAATACAGAAATAAGCACTTTTCAAAAACAAGCTCCAAATCATGTTGAAATACAGAAATAAACACTTTTCCATAAACAATCTCTAAATCATATTTGATGCACTCTGTAAGTTAATTTTATTTCAGTACTGTTTGATCAGGATGATAGTAACACTGTGGACGGTTTTCAGCAAGTTGCAACATTGGAATACAGAAATAAACACTTTTCAAAAACAAGCTCCAAATCATGTTAAAATACAGAAATAAGCACTTTTCAAAAACAAGCTCCAAATCATGTTGAAATACAGAAATAAACACTTTTCCATGAAAAAGCTCTAAATCATGTTTGATGCACTCTGTAAGTTAATTTTATTTCAGTACTGTTTAATCAGGATGATAGGAACACTGTGGACAGTTTTCAGCAAGTTGCAACATTGAAATACAGAAATAAACACTTTTCCAAAAACATGCTCTAAATCATTTTGAAAAACAGAAATAAACACTTTTCAAAAACAAGCTCCAAATCATGTTGAAATACAGAAATAAGCACTTTTCAAATACAAGCTCCAAATCATGTTGAAATACAGAAATAAACACTTTTCCATAAACAAGCTCTAAATCATGTTTGATGCACTCTGTAAGTTAATTTTATTTCAGTACTGTTTAATCAGGATGATAGTAACACTGTGGACAGTTTTCAGCAAGTTGCAACATTGGAATACAGAAATAAACACTTTTCCAAAAACAAGCTCTAAATCATGTTGAAAAACAGAAATAAACTCTTTTCAAAAACAAGCTCCAAATCATGTTGAAATACAGAAATAAGCACTTTTCAAAAACAAGCTCCAAATCATGTTGAAATACAGAAATAAACACTTTTCCATAAACAAGCTCTAAATCATGTTTGATGCTCTCTGTAAGTTAATTTTATTTCAGTACTGTTTAATCAGGATGATAGGAACACTGTGGACGGTTTTCAGCAAGTTGCAACATTGGAATACAGAAATAAACACTTTTCCAAAAACAAGCTCTAAATCATGTTGAAAAACAGAATTAAACACTTTTCAAAAACAAGCTCCAAATCATGTTGAAATACAGAAATAAACACTTTTCCAAAACAAGCTCTAAATCATGTTGAAAAACAGAAAATACACTTTTCAAAAACAAGCTCCAAATCATGTTGAAATACAGAAATAAGCACTTTTCAAAAACAAGCTCCAAATCATGTTGAAATACAGAAATAAACACTTTTCCATAAACAAGCTCTAAATCATGTTTGATGCACTCTGTAAGTTAATTTTATTTCAGTACTGTTTAATCAGGATGATAGTAACACTGTGGACAGTTTTCAGCAAGTTGCAACATTGGAATACAGAAATAAACACTTTTCCAAAAACAAGCTCTAAATCATGTTGAAAAACAGAAATAAACACTTTTCAAATACAAGCTCCAAATCATGTTGAAATACAGAAATAAGCACTTTTCAAATACAAGCTCCAAATCATGTTGAAATACAGAAATAAACACTTTTCCATAAACAAGCTCTAAATCATGTTTGATGCACTCTGTAAGTTAATTTTATTTCAGTACTGTTTAATCAGGATGATAGTAACACTGTGGACAGTTTTCAGCAAGTTGCAACATTGGAATACAGAAATAAACACTTTTCCAAAAACAAGCTCTAAATCATGTTGAAAAACAGAAATAAACACTTTTCAAATACAAGCTCCAAATCATGTTGAAATACAGAAATAAGCACTTTTCAAATACAAGCTCCAAATCATGTTGAAATACAGAAATAAACACTTTTCCATAAACAAGCTCTAAATCATGTTTGATGCACTCTGTAAGTTAATTTTATTTCAGTACTGTTTAATCAGGATGATAGTAACACTGTGGACAGTTTTCAGCAAGTTGCAACATTGGAATACAGAAATAAACACTTTTCCAAAAACAAGCTCTAAATCATGTTGAAAAACAGAAATAAACTCTTTTCAAAAACAAGCTCCAAATCATGTTGAAATACAGAAATAAGCACTTTTCAAAAACAAGCTCCAAATCATGTTGAAATACAGAAATAAACACTTTTCCATAAACAAGCTCTAAATCATGGTTGATGCTCTCTGTAAGTTAATTTTATTTCAGTACTGTTTAATCAGGATGATAGGAAAACTGTGGACAGTTTTCAGCAAGTTGCAACATTGGAATACAGAAATAAACACTTTTCCAAAAACAAGCTCTAAATCATGTTGAAAAACAGAAATAAACACTTTTCCAAAAACAAGCTCTAAATCATGTTGAAAAACAGAAATAAACACTTAACAAAAACAAGCTCCAAATCATGTTGAAATACAGAAATAAACACTTTTCCATGAACAAGCTCTAAATCATGTTTGATGCTCTCTGTAAGTTAATTTTATTTCAGTACTGTTTAATCAGGATGATAGTAACACTGTGGACGCTTTTCAGCAAGTTGCAACATTGGAATACAGAAATAAACACTTTTCCAAAAACAAGCTCTAAATCATGTTGAAAAACAGAAATAAACACTTTTCAAAAACAAGCTCCAAATCATGTTGAAATACAGAAATAAACACTTTTCCAAAACAAGCTCTAAATCATGTGGAAAAACAGAAAATACACTTTTCAAAAACAAGCTCCAAATCATGTTGAAATACAGAAATAAGCACTTTTCAAAAACAAGCTCCAAATCATGTTGAAATACAGAAATAAACACTTTTCCATAAACAATCTCTAAATCATGTTTGATGCACTCTGTAAGTTAATTTTATTTCAGTACTGTTTGATCAGGATGATAGTAACACTGTGGACGGTTTTCAGCAAGTTGCAACATTGGAATACAGAAATAAACACTTTTCCAAAAACAAGCTCTAAATCATGTTGAAAAACAGAAATAAACACTTAACAAAAACAAGCTCCAAATCATGTTGAAATACAGAAATAAACACTTTTCCATAAACAAGCTCTAAATCATGTTTGATGCTCTCTGTAAGTTAATTTTATGTCAGTACTGTTTAATCAGGATGATAGGAACACTGTGGACAGTTTTCAGCAAGTTGCAACATTGAAAAACAGAAATAAACACTTTTCCAAAAACAAGCTCTAAATCATGTTGAAATACAGAAAAAACACTTTTCAAAAACAAGCTCCAAATCATGTTGAAAAACAGATATAAGCACTTTTCAAAAACAAGCTCCAAATCATGTTAAAATACAGAAATAAGCACTTTTCAAAAACAAGCTCCAAATCATGTTGAAATACAGAAATAAACACTTTTCCAAAACAAGCTCTAAATCATGTTGAAAAACAGAAAAATACACTTTTCAAAAACAAGCTCCAAATCATGTTGAAATACAGAAATAAGCACTTTTCAATAACAAGCTCCAAATCATGTTGAAATACAGAAATAAACACTTTTCCATAAACAAGCTCTAAATCATGTTTGATGCTCTCTGTAAGTTAATTTTATTTCAGTACTGTTTAATCAGGATGATAGGAACACTGTGGACAGTTTTCAGCAAGTTGCAACATTGGAATACAGAAATAAACACTTTTCCAAAAACAAGCTCTAAATCATGTTTGATGCACTCTGTAAGTTAATTTTATTTCAGTACTGTTTAATCAGGATGATAGTAACACTATGGACGGTTTTCAGCAAGTTGCAACATTGGAATACAGAAATAAACACTTTTCCAAAAACAAGCTCTAAATCATGTTGAAAAACAGAAAAAACACTTTTCAAAAACAAGCTCCAAATCATGTTGAAAAACAGAAATAAGCACTTTTCAAAAACAAGCTCCAAATCATGTTGAAATACAGAAATAAACACTTTTCCAAAACAAGCTCTAAATCATGTTGAAAAACAGAAAATACACTTTTCAAAAACAAGCTCCAAATCATGTTGAAATACAGAAATAAGCACTTTTCAAAAACAAGCTCCAAATCATGTTGAAATACAGAAATAACCACTTTTTCCATAAACAATCTCTAAATCATGTTTGATGCACTCTGTAAGTTAATTTTATTTCAGTACTGTTTTATCAGGATGATAGTAACACTGTGGACGGTTTTCAGCAAGTTGCAACATTGGAATACAGAAATAAACACTTTTCCAAAAACAAGCTCTAAATCATGTTGAAAAACAGAAATAAACACTTAACAAAAACAAGCTCCAAAATCATGTTGAAATACAGAAATAAACACTTTTCCATAAACAAGCTCTAAATCATGTTTGATGCTCTCTGTAAGTTAATTTTATTTCAGTACTGTTTAATCAGGATGATAGTAACACTGTGGACGGTTTTCAGCAAGTTGCAACATTGGAATACAGAAATAAACACTTTTCCAAAAACAAGCTCTAAATCATGTTGAAAAACAGAAATAAACACTTTTCAAAAACAAGCTCCAAATCATGTTGAAATACAGAAATAAACACTTTTCCAAAACAAGCTCTAAATCATGTTGAAAAACAGAAAATACACTTTTCAAAAACAAGCTCCAAATCATGTTGAAATACAGAAATAAACACTTTTCCATAAACAATCTCTAAATCATGTTTGATGCACTCTGTAAGTTAATTTTATTTCAGTACTGTTTGATCAGGATGATAGTAACACTGTGGACGGTTTTCAGCAAGTTGCAACATTGGAATACAGAAATAAACACTTTTCCAAAAACAAGCTCTAAATCATGTTGAAAAACAGAAATAAACACTTAACAAAAACAAGCTCCAAATCATGTTGAAATACAGAAATAAACACTTTTCCATAAACAAGCTCTAAATCATGTTTGATGCTCTCTGTAAGTTAATTTTATTTCAGTACTGTTTAATCAGGATGATAGGAACACTGTGGACAGTTTTCAGCAAGTTGCAACATTGAAAAACAGAAATAAACACTTTTCCAAAAACAAGCTCTAAATCATGTTGAAATACAGAAAAAACACTTTTCAAAAACAAGCTCCAAATCATGTTGAAAAACAGAAATAAGCACTTTTCAAAAACAAGCTCCAAATCATGTTAAAATACAGAAATAAGCACTTTTCAAAAACAAGCTCCAAATCATGTTGAAATACAGAAATAAACACTTTTCCATAAACAAGCTCTAAATCATGTTTGATGCACTCTGTAAGTTAATTTTATTTCAGTACTGTTTAATCAGGATGATAGTAACACTGTGGACAGTTTTCAGCAAGTTGCAACATTGGAATACAGAAATAAACACTTTTCCAAAAACAAGCTCTAAATCATGTTGAAAAACAGAAATAAACACTTTTCAAATACAAGCTCCAAATCATGTTGAAATACAGAAATAAGCACTTTTCAAATACAAGCTCCAAATCATGTTGAAATACAGAAATAAACACTTTTCCATAAACAAGCTCTAAATCATGTTTGATGCACTCTGTAAGTTAATTTTATTTCAGTACTGTTTAATCAGGATGATAGTAACACTGTGGACAGTTTTCAGCAAGTTGCAACATTGGAATACAGAAATAAACACTTTTCCAAAAACAAGCTCTAAATCATGTTGAAAAACAGAAATAAACTCTTTTCAAAAACAAGCTCCAAATCATGTTGAAATACAGAAATAAGCACTTTTCAAAAACAAGCTCCAAATCATGTTGAAATACAGAAATAAACACTTTTCCATAAACAAGCTCTAAATCATGTTTGATGCTCTCTGTAAGTAAATTTTATTTCAGTACTGTTTAATCAGGATGATAGGAACACTGTGGACAGTTTTCAGCAAGTTGCAACATTGGAATACAGAAATAAACACTTTTCCAAAAACAAGCTCTAAATCATGTTGAAAAACAGAAATAAACACTTTTCAAAAACAAGCTCCAAATCATGTTAAAATACAGAAATAAGCACTTTTCAAAAACAAGCTCCAAATCATGTTGAAAAACAGAAATAAACACTTTTCCAAAAACAAGCTCTAAATCATGTTGAAAAACAGAAATAAACACTTAACAAAAACAAGCTCCAAATCATGTTGAAATACAGAAATAAACACTTTTCCATAAACAAGCTCTAAATCATGTTTGATGCTCTCTGTAAGTTAATTTTATTTCAGTACTGTTTAATCAGGATGATAGTAACACTGTGGACGGTTTTCAGCAAGTTGCAACATTGGAATACAGGAATAAACACTTTTCCAAAAACAAGCTCTAAATCATGTTGAAAAACAGAAATAAACACTTTTCAAAAACAAGCTCCAAATCATGTTGAAATACAGAAATAAACACTTTTCCAAAACAAGCTCTAAATCATGTTGAAAAACAGAAAATACACTTTTCAAAAAAAAGCTCCAAATCATGTTGAAATACAGAAATAAGCACTTTTCAAAAACAAGCTCCAAATCATGTTGAAATACAGAAATAAACACTTTTCCATAAACAATCTCTAAATCATGTTTGATGCACTCTGTAAGTTAATTTTATTTCAGTACTGTTTGATCAGGATGATAGTAACACTGTGGACGGTTTTCAGCAAGTTGCAACATTGGAATACAGAAATAAACACTTTTCCAAAAACAAGCTCTAAATCATGTTGAAAAACAGAAATAAACACTTAACAAAAACAAGCTCCAAATCATGTTGAAATACAGAAATAAACACTTTTCCATAAACAAGCTCTAAATCATGTTTGATGCTCTCTGTAAGTTAATTTTATGTCAGTACTGTTTAATCAGGATGATAGGAACACTGTGGACAGTTTTCAGCAAGTTGCAACATTGAAATACAGAAATAAACACTTTTCCAAAAACAAGCTCTAAATCATGTTGAAAAACAGAAATAAACACTTTTCAAAAACAAGCTCCAAATCATGTTGAAATACAGAAATAAACACTTTTCCAAAACAAACTCTAAATCATGTTGAAAAACAGAAATAAGCACTTTTCAAAAACAAGCTCCAAATCATGTTAAAATACAGAAATAAGCACTTTTCAAAAACAAGCTCCAAATCATGTTGAAATACAGAAATAAACACTTTTCCAAAACAAGCTCTAAATCATGTTGAAAAACAGAAAATACACTTTTCAAAAACAAGCTCCAAATCATGTTGAAATACAGAAATAAGCACTTTTCAATAACAAGCTCCAAATCATGTTGAAATACAGAAATAAACACTTTTCCATAAACAAGCTCTAAATCATGTTTGATGCTCTCTGTAAGTTAATTTTATTTCAGTACTGTTTAACCTGTTGGGGATGGGGGCGCTGTTTAGACTATTTATGCTAATGTGGCTAATTTTTTAAACGGCTTCCCACAAAATCCTTGATCGTACAATATGCATATTATTATTATTATTGGATAGAAAACAGTCTATAGTTTCTATAGGAGTTGAAATTTTGTCTCTAAGTGGAACAGAGCCCATTCTACAGCAATTTCCCTGACATGGAGTCAGATTTGAGAAACGTTGGCCACTTTTCTGAAGTCATTTAAACGGGCACTGTCGTTGCTATGACTATACGGACACTTCTTACGTCTTCCCCTGGATGCCTTTACGTGATGACGATTCCAACGGGCTCGATTGCTCGTTCACAGGCCCTACAAATGAAAAAAACCTTTAGCTAGCAAGTCTTTTCTTGCTGCGTAACGCGCGTGGAAGACACCGACCCTCTCCTGTTCCAAGCGTTAGTTTAGCCTGTTATATTTCTCCGGTCATCTTTTCACTCGTTATAGGAGTTACAAACATCACAAAGTAGTTAATTTAAAGCGTTTTATAGCAATTTATATCCGTTTAGTGCGATTTTGGGACATTTATTTTTGCAACGATGTGAAAAGTTGGGCACGCTTTTCAGTTCATCCCGAACGTAGTTGACATTTCCACATGGCAAGAGGACAGCTTTCCACCAAAAGACGATTTCTCCCAAGAAAGGATCCTTTGCCCAAGATACTGATGGAAGAACAGCTCAAGGTAGGACATTTTTATTATGATAAATCGTGTTTCTGTCGAAACATTTTAGTGGCTTAGGACGCCATGTTTTTTGACGTAGCTTCGCTTGGCGCAAACTGTATTGAAAAGTAAGGATAAATTAAAAAATGTAATAACGCAATTGTATTAAGAATTAAATTGTCTATCAATCCCTGTCCACCCTATATTTTTTAGTCACGTTTATGAGTATTTATGTATAAGAGTAGATCACTGTCTAAGTGGCGCAAGGACGTTTTCTTTACCAGCTTGTCTACATTTCACATTGTCTAACCATGATTTTGGTGGCTAAATATAAACATTTTCGATCAAACTGTATATGCATGTTGTAATGTGATGTTACAGGAGTGTCATCGGAAGAATTCTGAGAAGGTTAGTGAAAAAATTAATATCTTTTGGCGATGTTGACTTTTATCGCTCACTTTGGCTAGAATCAATGCTGGGCTGCTAATTGCTATGTGCTAAGCTAATATAACGATTTATTGTGTTTTCGCTGTAAGACACTTAGAAAATCTGAAATATTGTCTGTATTCACAGGATCTGTGTCTTTCGATTCGTGTATGCTGTGTATTTTTACGAAATGTTTGATGATTAGTAGTTAGGTAAACACGTTGCTCATTGTAATTATTCTAGTCCATTTGTGATGGTGGGTGCAATTGTAAACTATGCCATATACCTGAAATATGCACTTTTTTCTAACAAAACCTATCCCATACCATAAATATGTTATCAGACTGTCATCTAATGAGTTTTTTTGTTGGTTAGGGGCTATAAATATCTTAGTTTAGCCGAATTGGTGATGGCTACTGGTGTTGGTGGACAAATAAAAGATGGTGGATTATGCTAATGTGTTTTTAGGTAATAGATGTACATCTTTACATATTGTGTCTTCCCTGTAAAACATTTTAAAAATCGGAAATGTTGACTGGATTCATAAGATCTGTGTCTTTCATTAGCTGTATTGGACTTTAATGTGTGAAAGTTAAATATTTTAAAAAAATATTTTTTTTGAATTTCGCGGCACTGGTTTTTCAGTGGGGGGGGGGGGGGGTGTGCCGCTAGCGCCACGCTGATCCTAGACAGGTTAATCAGGATGATAGGAACACTGTGGACAGTTTTCAGCAAGTTGCAACATTGGAATACAGAAATAAACACTTTTCCAAAAACAAGCTCTAAATCATGTTGAAAAACAGAAATAAACACTTTTCAAAAACAAGCTCCAAATCATGTTAAAATACAGAAATAAGCACTTTTCAAAAACAAGCTCCAAATCATGTTGAAATACAGAAATAAACACTTTTCCATAAACAAGCTCTAAATCATGTTTGATGCACTCTGTAAGTTAATTTTATTTCAGTACTGTTTAATCAGGATGATAGTAACACTATGGACGGTTTTCAGCAAGTTGCAACATTGGAATACAGAAATAAACACTTTTCCAAAAACAAGCTCTAAATCATGTTGAAAAACAGAAAAAACACTTTTCAAAAACAAGCTCCAAATCATGTTGAAAAACAGAAATAAGCACTTTTCAAAAACAAGCTCCAAATCATGTTGAAATACAGAAATAAACACTTTTCCAAAACAAGCTCTAAATCATGTTGAAAAACAGAAAATACACTTTTCAAAAACAAGCTCCAAATCATGTTGAAATACAGAAATAAGCACTTTTCAAAAACAAGCTCCAAATCATGTTGAAATACAGAAATAACCACTTTTTCCATAAACAATCTCTAAATCATGTTTGATGCACTCTGTAAGTTAATTTTATTTCAGTACTGTTTTTTCAGGATGATAGTAACACTGTGGACGGTTTTCAGCAAGTTGCAACATTGGAATACAGAAATAAACACTTTTCCAAAAACAAGCTCTAAATCATGTTGAAAAACAGAAATAAACACTTAACAAAAACAAGCTCCAAATCATGTTGAAATACAGAAATAAACACTTTTCCATAAACAAGCTCTAAATCATGTTTGATGCTCTCTGTAAGTTAATTTTATTTCAGTACTGTTTAATCAGGATGATAGTAACACTGTGGACGGTTTTCAGCAAGTTGCAACATTGGAATACAGAAATAAACACTTTTCCAAAAACAAGCTCTAAATCATGTTGAAAAACAGAAATAAACACTTTTCAAAAACAAGCTCCAAATCATGTTGAAATACAGAAATAAACACTTTTCCAAAACAAGCTCTAAATCATGTTGAAAAACAGAAAATACACTTTTCAAAAACAAGCTCCAAATCATGTTGAAATACAGAAATAAACACTTTTCCATAAACAATCTCTAAATCATGTTTGATGCACTCTGTGAGTTAATTTTATTTCAGTACTGTTTGATCAGGATGATAGTAACACTGTGGACGGTTTTCAGCAAGTTGCAACATTGGAATACAGAAATAAACACTTTTCCAAAAACAAGCTCTAAATCATGTTGAAAAACAGAAATAAACACTTAACAAAAACAAGCTCCAAATCATGTTGAAATACAGAAATAAACACTTTTCCATAAACAAGCTCTAAATCATGTTTGATGCTCTCTGTAAGTTAATTTTATTTCAGTACTGTTTAATCAGGATGATAGGAACACTGTGGACAGTTTTCAGCAAGTTGCAACATTGAAAAACAGAAAAAACACTTTTCAAAAACAAGCTCCAAATCATGTTGAAAAACAGAAATAAGCACTTTTCAAAAACAAGCTCCAAATCATGTTAAAATACAGAAATAAGCACTTTTCAAAAACAAGCTCCAAATCATGTTGAAATACAGAAATAAACACTTTTCCATAAACAAGCTCTAAATCATGTTTGATGCTCTCTGTAAGTTAATTTTATTTCAGTACTGTTTAATCAGGATGATAGGAACACTGTGGACAGTTTTCAGCAAGTTGCAACATTGGAATACAGAAATAAACACTTTTCCAAAAACAAGCTCTAAATCATGTTGAAAAACAGAAATAAACACTTTTCAAAAACAAGCTCCAAATCATGTTAAAATACAGAAATAAGCACTTTTCAAAAACAAGCTCCAAATCATGTTGAAAAACAGAAATAAACACTTTTCCAAAAACAAGCTCTAAATCATGTTGAAAAACAGAAATAAACACTTAACAAAAACAAGCTCCAAATCATGTTGAAATACAGAAATAAACACTTTTCCATAAACAAGCTCTAAATCATGTTTGATGCTCTCTGTAAGTTAATTTTATTTCAGTACTGTTTAATCAGGATGATAGTAACACTGTGGACGGTTTTCAGCAAGTTGCAACATTGGAATACAGAAATAAACACTTTTCCAAAAACAAGCTCTAAATCATGTTGAAAAACAGAAATAAACACTTTTCAAAAACAAGCTCCAAATCATGTTGAAATACAGAAATAAACACTTTTCCAAAACAAGCTCTAAATCATGTTGAAAAACAGAAAATACACTTTTCAAAAACAAGCTCCAAATCATGTTGAAATACAGAAATAAGCACTTTTCAAAAACAAGCTCCAAATCATGTTGAAATACAGAAATAAACACTTTTCCATAAACAATCTCTAAATCATGTTTGATGCACTCTGTAAGTTAATTTTATTTCAGTACTGTTTGATCAGGATGATAGTAACACTGTGGACGGTTTTCAGCAAGTTGCAACATTGGAATACAGAAATAAACACTTTTCCAAAAACAAGCTCTAAATCATGTTGAAAAACAGAAATAAACACTTAACAAAAACAAGCTCCAAATCATGTTGAAATACAGAAATAAACACTTTTCCATAAACAAGCTCTAAATCATGTTTGATGCTCTCTGTAAGTTAATTTTATGTCAGTACTGTTTAATCAGGATGATAGGAACACTGTGGACAGTTTTCAGCAAGTTGCAACATTGAAAAACAGAAATAAACACTTTTCCAAAAACAAGCTCTAAATCATGTTGAAATACAGAAAAAACACTTTTCAAAAACAAGCTCCAAATCATGTTGAAAAACAGAAATAAGCACTTTTCAAAAACAAGCTCCAAATCATGTTAAAATACAGAAATAAGCACTTTTCAAAAACAAGCTCCAAATCATGTTGAAATACAGAAATAAACACTTTTCCAAAACAAGCTCTAAATCATGTTGAAAAACAGAAAATACACTTTTCAAAAACAAGCTCCAAATCATGTTGAAATACAGAAATAAGCACTTTTCAATAACAAGCTCCAAATCATGTTGAAATACAGAAATAAACACTTTTCCATAAACAAGCTCTAAATCATGTTTGATGCTCTCTGTAAGTTAATTTTATTTCAGTACTGTTTAATCAGGATGATAGGAACACTGTGGACAGTTTTCAGCAAGTTGCAACATTGGAATACAGAAATAAACACTTTTCCATAAACAATCTCTAAATCATGTTTGATGCACTCTGTAAGTTAATTTTATTTCAGTACTGTTTGATCAGGATGATAGTAACACTGTGGACGGTTTTCAGCAAGTTGCAACATTGGAATACAGAAATAAACACTTTTCCAAAAACAAGCTCTAAATCATGTTGAAAAACAGAAATAAACACTTAACAAAAACAAGCTCCAAATCATGTTGAAATAAAGAAATAAACACTTTTCCATAAACAAGCTCTAAATCATGTTTGATGCTCTCTGTAAGTTAATTTTATTTCAGTACTGTTTAATCAGGATGATAGGAACACTGTGGACAGTTTTCAGCAAGTTGCAACATTGAAAAACAGAAATAAACACTTTTCCAAAAACAAGCTCTAAATCATGTTGAAATACAGAAAAAACACTTTTCAAAAACAAGCTCCAAATCATGTTGAAAAACAGAAATAAGCACTTTTCAAAAACAAGCTCCAAATCATGTTAAAATACAGAAATAAGCACTTTTCAAAAACAAGCTCCAAATCATGTTGAAATACAGAAATAAACACTTTTCCATAAACAAGCTCTAAATCATGTTTGATGCACTCTGGAAGTTAATTTTATTTCAGTACTGTTTAATCAGGATGGTAGGAACACTGTGGACAGTTTTCAGCAAGTTGCAACATTGAAATACAGAAATAAACACTTTTCCAAAAACAAGCTCTAAATCATGTTGAAAAACAGAAATAAACTCTTTTCAAAAACAAGCTCCAAATCATGTTGAAATACAGAAATAAGACACTTTTCAAAAACAAGCTCCAAATCATGTTGAAATACAGAAATAAACACTTTTCCATAAACAAGCTCTAAATCATGTTTGATGCACTCTGGAAGTTAATTTTATTTCAGTACTGTTTAATCAGGATGTTAGGAACACTGTGGACAGTTTTCAGCAAGTTGCAACATTGAAATACAGAAATAAACACTTTTCCAAAAACAAGCTCTAAATCATGTTGAAAAACAGAAATAAGCACTTTTCCAAAAACAAGCTCAAATCATGTTGAAATACAGAAATTGACACTTTTACAAAAACAAGCTCCAAATCATGTTGAAATACAGAAATAAACACTTTTCCATAAACAAGCTCTAAATCATGTTTGATGCACTCTGGAAGTTAATTTTTTTTCAGTACTGTTTAATCAGGATGTTAGGAACACTGTGGACAGTTTTCAGCAAGTTGCAACATTGAAATACAGAAATAAACACTTTTCCAAAAACAAGCTCTAAATCATGTTGAAAAACAGAAATAAGCACTTTTCAAAAACAAGCTTCAAATCATGTTGAAAAACAGAAATGACACTTTTCCAAAACAAGCTCCAAATCATGTTGAAATACAGAAATAAGCACTTTTCCAAAAACAAGCTCTAAATCATGTTGAAATACAGAAATAAACACTTTTCCAAATCAAGCTCTAAATCATGTTGAAAAACAGAAAATGACACTTTTCAAAAACAAGCTCCAAATCATGTTGAAATACAGAAATAAGCACTTTTCAATAACAAGCTCCAAATCATGTTGAAATACAGAAATAAACACTTTTCCAAAACAAGCTCTAAATCAGGATGTTGGAAAACAGTAGACAGTTAACAAAAGCAAGTTGCAACATTGAAATACAGGAATAAACACTTTTCCAAAAACAAGCTCTAAATCATGTTGAAAAACAGAAATAAGCACTTTTCAAAAACAAGCTTCAAATCATGTTGAAATACAGAAATTGACACTTTTACAAAAACAAGCTCCAAATCATGTTGAAATACAGAAATAAACACTTTTCCATAAACAAGCTCTAAATCATGTTTGATGCACTCTGGAAGTTAATTTTTTTTCAGTACTGTTTAATCAGGATGTTAGGAACACTGTGGACAGTTTTCAGCAAGTTGCAACATTGAAATACAGAAATAAACACTTTTCCAAAAACAAGCTCTAAATCATGTTGAAAAACAGAAATAAGCACTTTTCAAAAACAAGCTTCAAATCATGTTGAAATACAGAAATTGACACTTTTCCAAAAACAAGCTCCAAATCATGTTGAAATACAGAAATAAACACTTTTCCATAAACAAGCTCTAAATCATGTTTGATGCACTCTGGAAGTTAATTTTTTTTCAGTACTGTTTAATCAGGATGTTAGGAACACTGTGGACAGTTTTCAGCAAGTTGCAACATTGAAATACAGAAATAAACACTTTTCCAAAAACAAGCTCTAAATCATGTTGAAAAACAGAAATAAACACTTTTCAAAAACAAGCTTCAAATCATGTTGAAAAACAGAAATGACACTTTTCCAAAACAAGCTCCAAATCATGTTGAAATACAGAAATAAACACTTTTCCAAAAACAAGCTCTAAATCATGTTGAAATACAGAAATAAACACTTTTCCAAATACAAGCTTAAATCATGTTGAAAAACAGAAAATACACTTTTCAAAAACAAGCTCCAAATCATGTTGAAATACAGAAATAAGCACTTTTCAATAACAAGCTCCAAATCATGTTGAAATACAGAAATAAACACTTTTCCAAAAACAAGCTCTAAATCATGTTGAAAAACAGAAATAAACACTTAACAAAAACAAGCTCCAAATCATGTTGAAATACAGAAATAAGCACTTTTCAATAACAAGCTCTAAATCATGTTGAAAAACAGAAATAAACACTTTTCCAAAAACAAGCTCTAAATCATGTTGAAAAACAGAAATAAACACTTATACAAAAACAAGCTCCAAATCATGTTGAAATACAGAAATAAACACTTTTCCATAAACAAGCTCTAAATCATGTTTGATGCACTCTGGAAGTTAATTTTTTTTCAGTACTGTTTAATCAGGATGTTAGGAACACTGTGGACAGTTTTCAGCAAGTTGCAACATTGAAATACAGAAATAAACACTTTTCCAAAAACAAGCTCTAAATCATGTTGAAAAACAGAAATAAGCACTTTTCAAAAACAAGCTTCAAATCATGTTGAAATACAGAAATTGACACTTTTCCAAAAACAAGCTCCAAATCATGTTGAAATACAGAAATAAACACTTTTCCATAAACAAGCTCTAAATCATGTTTGATGCACTCTGGAAGTTAATTTTTTTTCAGTACTGTTTAATCAGGATGTTAGGAACACTGTGGACAGTTTTCAGCAAGTTGCAACATTGAAATACAGAAATAAACACTTTTCCAAAAACAAGCTCTAAATCATGTTGAAAAACAGAAATAAACACTTTTCAAAAACAAGCTCCAAATCATGTTGAAATACAGAAATAAACACTTTTCCAAAACAAGCTCTAAATCATGTTGAAAAACAGAAAATACACTTTTCAAAAACAAGCTCCAAATCATGTTGAAATACAGAAATAAGCACTTTTCAAAAACAAGCTCCAAATCATGTTGAAATACAGAAATAAACACTTTTCCATAAACAAGCTCTAAATCATGTTTGATGCACTCTGGAAGTTAATTTTTTTTCAGTACTGTTTAATCAGGATGATAGGAACACTGTGGACAGTTTTCAGCAAGTTGCAACATTGAAATACAGAAATAAACACTTTTCCAAAAACAAGCTCTAAATCATGTTGAAAAACAGAAATAAACACTTAACAAAAACAAGCTCCAAATCATGTTGAAATACAGAAATAAACACTTTTCCATAAACAAGCTCTAAATCATGTTTGATGCACTCTGGAAGTTAATTTTATTTCAGTACTGTTTAATCAGGATGATAGGAACACTGTGGACAGTTTTCAGCAAGTTGCAACATTGAAAAACAGAAATAAACACTTTTCCAAAACAAAGCTCTAAATCATGTTGAAATACAGAAAAAACACTTTTCAAAAACAAGCTCCAAATCATGTTGAAAAACAGAAATAAGCACTTTTCAAAAACAAGCTCCAAATCATGTTAAAATACAGAAATAAGACACTTTTCCAAAAACAAGCTCCAAATCATGTTGAAATACAGAAATAAACACTTTTCCATAAACAAGCTCTAAATCATGTTTGATGCACTCTGGAAGTTAATTTTATTTCAGTACTGTTTAATCAGGATGGTAGGAACACTGTGGACAGTTTTCAGCAAGTTGCAACATTGGAATACAGAAATAAACACTTTTCCAAAAACAAGCTCTAAATCATGTTGAAAAACAGAAATAAACACTTAACAAAAACAAGCTCCAAATCATGTTGAAATACAGAAATAAACACTTTTCCATAAACAAGCTCTAAATCATGTTTGATGCACTCTGGAAGTTAATTTTATTTCAGTACTGTTTAATCAGGATGATAGTAACACTGTGGACGGTTTTCAGCAAGTTGCAACATTGGAATACAGAAATAAACACTTTTCCAAAAACAAGCTCTAAATCATGTTGAAAAACAGAAAAAACACTTTTCAAAAACAAGCTCCAAATCATGTTGAAAAACAGAAATAAGCACTTTTCAAAAACAAGCTCCAAATCATGTTAAAATACAGAAATAAGCACTTTTCAAAAACAAGCTCCAAATCATGTTGAAATACAGAAATAAACACTTTTCCAAAACAAGCTCTAAATCATGTTGAAAAACAGAAAATACACTTTTCAAAAACAAGCTCCAAATCATGTTGAAATACAGAAATAAGCACTTTTCAATAACAAGCTCCAAATCATGTTGAAATACAGAAATAAACACTTTTCCATAAACAAGCTCTAAATCATGTTTGATGCTCTCTGTAAGTTAATTTTATTTCAGTACTGTTTAATCAGGATGATAGGAACACTGTTGACAGTTTTCAGCAAGTTGCAACATTGGAATACAGAAATAAACACTTTTCCAAAAACAAGCTCTAAATCATGTTGAAAAACAGAAATAAACACTTTTCAAAAACAAGCTCCAAATCATGTTAAAATACAGAAATAAGCACTTTTCAAAAACAAGCTCCAAATCATGTTGAAATACAGAAATAAACACTTTTCCAAAACAAGCTCTAAATCATGTTGAAAAACAGAAAATACACTTTTCAAAAACAAGCTCCAAATCATGTTGAAATACAGAAATAGAGCACTTTTCAAAAACAAGCTCCAAATCATGTTGAAATACAGAAATAAACACTTTTCCATAAACAAGCTCTAAATCATGTTTGATGCACTCTGGAAGTTAATTTTATTTCAGTACTGTTTGATCAGGATGATAGGAACACTGTGGACGGTTTTCAGCAAGTTGCAACATTGGAATACAGAAATAAACACTTTTCCAAAAACAAGCTCTAAATCATGTTGAAAAACAGAAATAAACACTTAACAAAAACAAGCTCCAAATCATGTTGAAATAAAGAAATAAACACTTTTCCATAAACAAGCTCTAAATCATGTTTGATGCACTCTGGAAGTTAATTTTATTTCAGTACTGTTTAATCAGGATGATAGGAACACTGTGGACAGTTTTCAGCAAGTTGCAACATTGAAAAACAGAAATAAACACTTTTCCAAAAACAAGCTCTAAATCATGTTGAAATACAGAAAAAACACTTTTCAAAAACAAGCTCCAAATCATGTTGAAATACAGAAATAAGCACTTTTCAAAAACAAGCTCCAAATCATGTTGAAATACAGAAATAAGCACTTTTCCAAAAACAAGCTCCAAATCATGTTGAAATACAGGAATAAACACTTTTCCATAAACAAGCTCTAAATCATGTTTGATGCACTCTGGAAGTTAATTTTATTTCAGTACTGTTTAATCAGGATGATAGGAACACTGTGGACAGTTTTCAGCAAGTTGCAACATTGGAATACAGAAATAAACACTTTTCCAAAAACAAGCTCTAAATCATGTTGAAAAACAGAAATAAACTCTTTTCAAAAACAAGCTCCAAATCATGTTGAAATACAGAAATAAGCACTTTTCAAAAACAAGCTCCAAATCATGTTGAAATACAGAAATAAACACTTTTCCATAAACAAGCTCTAAATCATGTTTGATGCACTCTGGAAGTTAATTTTATTTCAGTACTGTTTAATCAGGATGATAGGAACACTGTGGACAGTTTTCAGCAAGTTGCAACATTTGAATACAGAAATAAACACTTCCAAAAACAAGCTCTAAATCATGTTGAAAAACAGAAATAAACACTTTTCCAAAAACAAGCTCTAAATCATGTTGAAAAACAGAAATAAACACTTAACAAAAACAAGCTCCAAATCATGTTGAAATACAGAAATAAACACTTTTCCATAAACAAGCTCTAAATCATGTTTGATGCTCTCTGTAAGTTAATTTTATTTCAGTACTGTTTAATCAGGATGATAGTAACACTGTGGACGGTTTTCAGCAAGTTGCAACATTGGAATACAGAAATAAACACTTTTCCAAAAACAAGCTCTAAATCATGTTGAAAAACAGAAATAAACACTTTTCAAAAACAAGCTCCAAATCATGTTGAAATACAGAAATAAACACTTTTCCAAAACAAGCTCTAAATCATGTTGAAAAACAGATAATACACTTTTCAAAAACAAGCTCCAAATCATGTTGAAATACAGAAATAAGCACTTTTCAAAAACAAGCTCCAAATCATGTTGAAATACAGAAATAAACACTTTTCCATAAACAATCTCTAAATCATGTTTGATGCACTCTGTAAGTTAATTTTATTTCAGTACTGTTTGATCAGGATGATAGTAACACTGTGGACGGTTTTCAGCAAGTTGCAACATTGGAATACAGAAATAAACACTTTTCCAAAAACAAGCTCTAAATCATGTTGAAAAACAGAAATAAACACTTAACAAAAACAAGCTCCAAATCATGTTGAAATACAGAAATAAACACTTTTCCATAAACAAGCTCTAAATCATGTTTGATGCTCTCTAAGTTAATTTTATTTCAGTACTGTTTAATCAGGATGATAGGAACACTGTGGACAGTTTTCAGCAAGTTGCAACATTGAAAAACAGAAATAAACACTTTTCCAAAACAAAGCTCTAAATCATGTTGAAATACAGAAAAAACACTTTTCAAAAACAAGCTCCAAATCATGTTAAAATACAGAAATAAGCACTTTTCAAAAACAAGCTCCAAATCATGTTGAAATACAGAAATAAACACTTTTCCATAAACAAGCTCTAAATCATGTTTGATGCACTCTGTAAGTTAATTTTATTTCAGTACTGTTTAATCAGGATGATAGGAACACTGTGGACAGTTTTCAGCAAGTTGCAACATTGGAATACAGAAATAAACACTTTTCCAAAAACAAGCTCTAAATCATGTTGAAAAACAGAAATAAACACTTTTCCAAAAACAAGCTCTAAATCATGTTGAAAAACAGAAATAAACACTTAACAAAAACAAGCTCCAAATCATGTTGAAATACAGAAATAAACACTTTTCCATAAACAAGCTCTAAATCATGTTTGATGCTCTCTGTAAGTTAATTTTATTTCAGTACTGTTTAATCAGGATGATAGTAACACTGTGGACGGTTTTCAGCAAGTTGCAACATTGGAATACAGAAATAAACACTTTTCCAAAAACAAGCTCTAAATCATGTTGAAAAACAGAAATAAACACTTTTCAAAAACAAGCTCCAAATCATGTTGAAATACAGAAATAAACACTTTTCCAAAACAAGCTCTAAATCATGTTGAAAAACAGAAAATACACTTTTCAAAAACAAGCTCCAAATCATGTTGAAATACAGAAATAAGCACTTTTCAAAAACAAGCTCCAAATCATGTTGAAATACAGAAATAAACACTTTTCCATAAACAATCTCTAAATCATGTTTGATGCACTCTGTAAGTTAATTTTATTTCAGTACTGTTTGATCAGGATGATAGTAACACTGTGGAAGGTTTTCAGCAAGTTGCAACATTGGAATACAGAAATAAACACTTTTCCAAAAACAAGCTCTAAATCATGTTGAAAAACAGAAATAAACACTTAACAAAAACAAGCTCCAAATCATGTTGAAATACAGAAATAAACACTTTTCCATAAACAAGCTCTAAATCATGTTTGATGCTCTCTGTAAGTTAATTTTATGTCAGTACTGTTTAATCAGGATGATAGGAACACTGTGGACAGTTTTCAGCAAGTTGCAACATTGAAAAACAGAAATAAACACTTTTCCAAAAACAAGCTCTAAATCATGTTGAAATACAGAAAAAACACTTTTCAAAAACAAGCTCCAAATCATGTTGAAAAACAGAAATAAGCACTTTTCAAAAACAAGCTCCAAATCATGTTAAAATACAGAAATAAGCACTTTTCAAAAACAAGCTCCAAATCATGTTGAAATACAGAAATAAACACTTTTCCAAAACAAGCTCTAAATCATGTTGAAAAACAGAAAATACACTTTTCAAAAACAAGCTCCAAATCATGTTGAAATACAGAAATAAGCACTTTTCAATAACAAGCTCCAAATCATGTTGAAATACAGAAATAAACACTTTTCCATAAACAAGCTCTAAATCATGTTTGATGCTCTCTGTAAGTTAATTTTATTTCAGTACTGTTTAATCAGGTTGATAGGAACACTGTGGACAGTTTTCAGCAAGTTGCAACATTGGAATACAGAAATAAACACTATTCCAAAAACAAGCTCTAAATCATGTTGAAAAACAGAAATAAACACTTTTCAAAAACAAGCTCCAAATCATGTTAAAATACAGAAATAAGCACTTTTCAAAAACAAGCTCCAAATCATGTTGAAATACAGAAATAAACACTTTTCCATAAACAAGCTCTAAATCATGTTTGATGCTCTCTGTAAGTTAATTTTATTTCAGTACTGTTTAATCAGGATGATAGGAACACTGTGGACAGTTTTCAGCAAGTTGCAACATTGGAATACAGAAATAAACACTTTTCCAAAAACAAGCTCTAAATCATGTTGAAAAACAGAAATAAACACTTTTCCAAAAACAAGCTCTAAATCATGTTGAAAAACAGAAATAAACACTTAACAAAAACAAGCTCCAAATCATGTTGAAATACAGAAATAAACACTTTTCCATAAACAAGCTCTAAATCATGTTTGATGCTCTCTGTAAGTTAATTTTATTTCAGTACTGTTTAATCAGGATGATAGTAACACTGTGGACGGTTTTCAGCAAGTTGCAACATTGGAATATAGAAATAAACACTTTTCCAAAAACAAGCTCTAAATCATGTTGAAAAACAGAAATAAACACTTTTCAAAAACAAGCTCCAAATCATGTTGAAATACAGAAATAAACACTTTTCCAAAACAAGCTCTAAATCATGTTGAAAAACAGAAAATACACTTTTCAAAAACAAGCTCCAAATCATGTTGAAATACAGAAATAAGCACTTTTCAAAAACAAGCTCCAAATCATGTTGAAATACAGAAATAAACACTTTTCCATAAACAATCTCTAAATCATGTTTGATGCACTCTGTAAGTTAATTTTATTTCAGTACTGTTTGATCAGGATGATAGTAACACTGTGGACGGTTTTCAGCAAGTTGCAACATTGGAATACAGAAATAAACACTTTTCCAAAAACAAGCTCTAAATCATGTTGAAAAACAGAAATAAACACTTTTCAAAAACAAGCTCCAAATCATGTTAAAATACAGAAATAAGCACTTTTCAAAAACAAGCTCCAAATCATGTTGAAATACAGAAATAAACACTTTTCCATAAACAAGCTCTAAATCATGTTTGATGCACTCTGTAAGTTAATTTTATTTCAGTACTGTTTAATCAGGATGATAGTAACACTATCGACGGTTTTCAGCAAGTTGCAACATTGGAATACAGAAATAAACACTTTTCCAAAAACAAGCTCTAAATCATGTTGAAAAACAGAAAAAACACTTTTCAAAAACAAGCTCCAAATAATGTTGAAAAACAGAAATAAGCACTTTTCAAAAACAAGCTCTAAATCATGTTGAAAAACAGAAAATACACTTTTCAAAAACAAGCTCCAAATCATGTTGAAATACAGAAATAAGCACTTTTCAAAAACAAGCTCCAAATCATGTTGAAATACAGAAATAACCACTTTTTCCATAAACAATCTCTAAATCATGTTTGATGCACTCTGTAAGTTAATTTTATTTCAGTACTGTTTTATCAGGATGATAGTAACACTGTGGACGGTTTTCAGCAAGTTGCAACATTGGAATACAGAAATAAACACTTTTCCAAAAACAAGCTCTAAATCATGTTGAAAAACAGAAATAAACACTTAAACTCGATGATTTGGAACCAATTTCAGCAAGTTTCAAGCATGAAATTGAAAAAAAAACACTTTTTCTGAAACAAGCTCTAAATCGTGTTTGATGCACTCTGTTAGTGAAATTCTTTGCAGTTATGCTTAAACTCGATGATTTGGAACCAATTTCAGCAAGTTTCAAGCATGAAATTGAAAAAAACCCACTTTTTCTGAAACAAGCTCTAAATCGTGTTTGATGCACTCTGTTAGTGAAATTCTTTGCAGTTATGCTTAAACTCGATGATTTGGAACCAATTTCAGCAAGTTTCAAGCATGAAATTGAAAAAAAAACACTTTTTCTGAAACAAGCTCGAAATCGTGTTTGATGCACTCTGTTAGTGAAATTCTTTGCAGTTATGCTTAAACTCGATGATTTGGATCCAATTTCAGCAAGTTTCAAGCATGAAATTGAAAAAAAAACACTTTTTCTGAAACAAGCTCTAAATCGTGTTTGATGCACTCTGTTATTGAAATTCTTTGCAGTTATGCTTAAACTCGATGATTTGGAACCAATTTCAGCAAGTTTCAAGCATGAAATTGAAAAAAAACCACTTTTTCTGAAACAAGCTCTAAATCGTGTTTGATGCACTTTGTTAGTGAAATTCTTTGCAGTTATGCTTAAACTCGATGATTTGGAACCAATTTCAGCAAGTTTCAAGCATGAAATTGAAAAAAAAAAACTTTTTCTGAAACAAGCTCTAAATCGTGTTTGATGCACTCTGTTAGTGAGATTCTTTGCAGTTATGCTTAAACTCATTGATTTGAAACCAATTTCAGCAAGTTTCAAGCATGAAATTGAAAAAAAAACACTTTTTCTGAAACAAGCTCTAAATCGTGTTTGATGCACTCTGTTAGTGAAATTCTTTGCAGTTATGCTTAAACTCATTGATTTGGAACCAATTTCAGCAAGTTTCAAGCATGAAATTGAAAAAAAAACACTTTTTCTGAAACAAGCTCTAAATCGTGTTTGATGCACTCTGTTAGTGAAATTCTTTGCAGTTATGCTTAAACTCGATGATTTGGAACCAATTTCAGCAAGTTTCAAGCATGAAATTGAAAAAAAACCCACTTTTTCTGAAACAAGCTCTAAATCGTGTTTGATGCACTTTGTTAGTGAAATTCTTTGCAGTTATGCTTAAACTGGATGATTTGGAACCAATTTCAGCAAGTTTCAAGCATGAAATTGAAAAAAAAACACTTTTTCTGAAACAAGCTCTAAATCGTGTTTGATGCACTCTGTTAAGTGAAATTATTTGCAGTTATGCTTAAACTCGATGATTTTGAACCAATTTCTGCAAGTTTCAAGCATGAAATTGAAAAAAAAAACTTTGCCTTAAACAAGCTCTAAATCGTGTTTGATGCACTTTGTTAGTGAAATTCTTGGCAGTTATGCTTAAACTCGATGATAGGAAACAATATCAGCAAGTTTCAAGCATGAAATTGAAAAAAAAAACTTTGCCTTAAACAAGCTCTAAATCGTGTTTGATGCACTTTGTTAGTGAAATTCTTGGCAGTTATGCTTAAACTCGATGATTTGGAACCAATTTCAGCAAGTTTCAAGCATGAAATTGAAAAAAAAACACTTTTTCTGAAACAAGCTCTAAATCGTGTTTGATGCACTCTGTTAGTGAAATTCTTTGCAGTTATGCTTAAACTCGATGATTTGGAACCAATTTCAGCAAGTTTCAAGCATGAAATTGAAAAAACCCCACTTTTTCTGAAACAAGCTCTAAATCGTGTTTGATGCACTTTGTTAGTGAAATTCTCTGCAGTTATGCTTAAACTCGATGATTTGGAACCAATTTCAGCAAGTTTCAAGCATGAAATTGAAAAAAAAACACTTTTTCTGAAACAAGCTCTAAATCGTGTTTGATGCACTCTGTTAGTGAAATTCTTTGCAGTTATGCTTAAACTCGATGATTTGGAACCAATTTCAGCAAGTTTCAAGCATGAAATTGAAAAAAAAACACTTTTTCTGAAACAAGCTCTAAATCGTGTTTGATGCACTCTGTTAGTGAAATTCTTTGCAGTTATGCTTAAACTTGATGATTTGGAACCAATTTCAGCAAGTTTCAAGCATGAAATTGAAAAAAAAACACTTTTTCTGAAACAAGCTCTAAATCGTGTTTGATGCACTCTGTTAGTGAAATTCTTTGCAGTTATGCTTAAACTCGATGATTTGGAACCAATTTCAGCAAGTTTCAAGCATGAAATTGAAAAAAAAACACTTTTTCTGAAACAAGCTCTAAATCGTGTTTGATGCACTTTGTTAGTGAAATTCTTTGCAGTTATGCTTAAACTCGATGATTTGGAACCAATTTCAGCAAGTTTCAAGCATGAAATTGAAAAAAAAACACTTTTTCTGAAACAAGCTCTAAATCGTGTTTGATGCACTTTGTTAGTGAAATTCTTTGCAGTTATGCTTAAACTCGATGATTTGGAACCAATTTCAGCAAGTTTCAAGCATGAAATTGAAAAAAAAACACTTTTTCTGAAACAAGCTCTAAATCGTGTTTGATGCACTCTGTTAGTGAAATTCTTTGCAGTTATGCTTAAACTCGATGATTTGGAACCAATTTCAGCAAGTTTCAAGCATGAAATTGAAAAAAAAACACTTTTTCTGAAACAAGCTCTAAATCGTGTTTGATGCACTTTGTTAGTGAAATTCTTTGCAGTTATGCTTAAACTGGATGATTTGGAACCAATTTCAGCAAGTTTCAAGCATGAAATTGAAAAAAAAACACTTTTTCTGAAACAAGCTCTAAATCGTGTTTGATGCACTCTGTTAGTGAAATTCTTTGCAGTTATGCTTAAACTCGATGATTTGGAACCAATTTCAGCAAGTTTCAAGCATGAAATTGAAAAAAAAACACTTTTTCTGAAACAAGCTCTAAATCGTGTTTGATGCACTCTGTTAAGTGAAATTCTTTGCAGTTATGCTTAAACTCGATGATTTGGAACCAATTTCTGCAAGTTTCAAGCATGAAATTGAAAAAAAAACACTTTTTCTGAAACAAGCTCTAAATCGTGTTTGATGCACTTTGTTAGTGAAATTCTTTGCAGTTATGCTTAAACTCGATGATTTGGAACCAATTTCAGCAAGTTTCAAGCATGAAATTGAAAAAAAAACACTTTTTCTGAAACAAGCTCTAAATCGTGTTTGATGCACTTTGTTAGTGAAATTCTTTGCAGTTATGCTTAAACTCGATGATTTGGAACCAATTTCAGCAAGTTTCAAGCATGAAATTGAAAAAAAAACACTTTTTCTGAAACAAGCTCTAAATCGTGTTTGATGCACTTTGTTAGTGAAATTCTTTGCAGTTATGCTTAAACTCGATGATTTGGAACCAATTTCAGCAAGTTTCAAGCATGAAATTGAAAAAAAAACACTTTTTCTGAAACAAGCTCTAAATCGTGTTTGATGCACTTTGTTAGTGAAATTCTTTGCAGTTATGCTTAAACTCGATGATTTGGAACCAATTTCAGCAAGTTTCAAGCATGAAATTGAAAAAAAAACACTTTTTCTGAAACAAGCTCTAAATCGTGTTTGATGCACTTTGTTAGTGAAATTCTTTGCAGTTATGCTTAAACTCGATGATTTGGAACCAATTTCAGCAAGTTTCAAGCATGAAATTGAAAAAAAAACACTTTTTCTGAAACAAGCTCTAAATCGTGTTTGATGCACTTTGTTAGTGAAATTCTTTGCAGTTATGCTTAAACTCGATGATTTGGAACCAATTTCAGCAAGTTTCAAGCATGAAATTGAAAAAAAAACACTTTTTCTGAAACAAGCTCTAAATCGTGTTTGATGCACTTTGTTAGTGAAATTCTTTGCAGTTATGCTTAAACTCGATGATTTGGAACCAATTTCAGCAAGTTTCAAGCATGAAATTGAAAAAAAACCACTTTTTCTGAAACAAGCTCTAAATCGTGTTTGATGCACTTTGTTAGTGAAATTCTTTGCAGTTATGCTTAAACTCGATGATTTGGAACCAATTTCAGCAAGTTTCAAGCATGAAATTGAAAAAAAAACACTTTTTCTGAAACAAGCTCTAAATCGTGTTTGATGCACTCTGTTAGTGAAATTCTTTGCAGTTATGCTTAAACTCGATGATTTGGAACCAATTTCTGCAAGTTTCAAGCATGAAATTGAAAAAAAAACACTTTTTCTGAAACAAGCTCTAAATCGTGTTTGATGCACTTTGTTAGTGAAATTCTTTGCAGTTATGCTTAAACTCGATGATTTGGAACCAATTTCAGCAAGTTTCAAGCATGAAATTGAAAAAAAAACACTTTTTCTGAAACAAGCTCTAAATCGTGTTTGATGCACTTTGTTAGTGAAATTCTTTGCAGTTATGCTTAAACTCGATGATTTGGAACCAATTTCAGCAAGTTTCAAGCATGAAATTGAAAAAAAAACACTTTTTCTGAAACAAGCTCTAAATCGTGTTTGATGCACTCTGTTAGTGAAATTCTTTGCAGTTATGCTTAAACTCGATGATTTGGAACCAATTTCAGCAAGTTTCAAGCATGAAATTGAAAAAAAAACACTTTTTCTGAAACAAGCTCTAAATCGTGTTTGATGCACTTTGTTAGTGAAATTCTTTGCAGTTATGCTTAAACTCGATGATTTGGAACCAATTTCAGCAAGTTTCAAGCATGAAATTGAAAAAAAAACACTTTTTCTGAAACAAGCTCTAAATCGTGTTTGATGCACTCTGTTAGTGAAATTCTTTGCAGTTATGCTTAAACTCGATGATTTGGAACCAATTTCAGCAAGTTTCAAGCATGAAATTGAAAAAAAAACACTTTTTCTGAAACAAGCTCTAAATCGTGTTTGATGCACTCTGTTAGTGAAATTCTTTGCAGTTATGCTTAAACTCGATGATTTGGAACCAATTTCAGCAAGTTTCAAGCATGAAATTGAAAAAAAAACACTTTTTCTGAAACAAGCTCTAAATCGTGTTTGATGCACTCTGTTAGTGAAATTCTTTGCAGTTATGCTTAAACTCGATGATTTGGAACCAATTTCAGCAAGTTTCAAGCATGAAATTGAAAAAAAAACACTTTTTCTGAAACAAGCTCTAAATCGTGTTTGATGCACTTTGTTAGTGAAATTCTTTGCAGTTATGCTTAAACTCGATGATTTGGAACCAATTTCAGCAAGTTTCAAGCATGAAATTGAAAAAAAAACACTTTTTCTGAAACAAGCTCTAAATCGTGTTTGATGCACTTTGTTAGTGAAATTCTTTGCAGTTATGCTTAAACTCGATGATTTGGAACCAATTTCAGCAAGTTTCAAGCATGAAATTGAAAAAAAAACACTTTTTCTGAAACAAGCTCTAAATCGTGTTTGATGCACTTTGTTAGTGAAATTCTTTGCAGTTATGCTTAAACTCGATGATTTGGAACCAATTTCAGCAAGTTTCAAGCATGAAATTGAAAAAAAAACACTTTTTCTGAAACAAGCTCTAAATCGTGTTTGATGCACTTTGTTAGTGAAATTCTTTGCAGTTATGCTTAAACTCGATGATTTGGAACCAATTTCAGCAAGTTTCAAGCATGAAATTGAAAAAAAAACACTTTTTCTGAAACAAGCTCTAAATCGTGTTTGATGCACTTTGTTAGTGAAATTCTTTGCAGTTATGCTTAAACTCGATGATTTGGAACCAATTTCAGCAAGTTTCAAGCATGAAATTGAAAAAAAAACACTTTTTCTGAAACAAGCTCTAAATCGTGTTTGATGCACTCTGTTAGTGAAATTCTTTGCAGTTATGCTTAAACTCGATGATTTGGAACCAATTTCAGCAAGTTTCAAGCATGAAATTGAAAAAAAAACACTTTTTCTGAAACAAGCTCTAAATCGTGTTTGATGCACTTTGTTAGTGAAATTCTTTGCAGTTATGCTTAAACTCGATGATTTGGAACCAATTTCAGCAAGTTTCAAGCATGAAATTGAAAAAAAAACACTTTTTCTGAAACAAGCTCTAAATCGTGTTTGATGCACTTTGTTAGTGAAATTCTTTGCAGTTATGCTTAAACTCGATGATTTGGAACCAATTTCAGCAAGTTTCAAGCATGAAATTGAAAAAAAAACACTTTTTCTGAAACAAGCTCTAAATCGTGTTTGATGCACTTTGTTAGTGAAATTCTTTGCAGTTATGCTTAAACTCGATGATTTGGAACCAATTTCTGCAAGTTTCAAGCATGAAATTGAAAAAAAAACACTTTTTCTGAAACAAGCTCTAAATCGTGTTTGATGCACTTTGTTAGTGAAATTCTTTGCAGTTATGCTTAAACTCGATGATTTGGAACCAATTTCAGCAAGTTTCAAGCATGAAATTGAAAAAAAAACACTTTTTCTGAAACAAGCTCTAAATCGTGTTTGATGCACTTTGTTAGTGAAATTCTTTGCAGTTATGCTTAAACTCGATGATTTGGAACCAATTTCAGCAAGTTTCAAGCATGAAATTGAAAAAAAAACACTTTTTCTGAAACAAGCTCTAAATCGTGTTTGATGCACTTTGTTAGTGAAATTCTTTGCAGTTATGCTTAAACTCGATGATTTGGAACCAATTTCAGCAAGTTTCAAGCATGAAATTGAAAAAAAAACACTTTTTCTGAAACAAGCTCTAAATCGTGTTTGATGCACTTTGTTAGTGAAATTCTTTGCAGTTATGCTTAAACTCGATGATTTGGAACCAATTTCAGCAAGTTTCAAGCATGAAATTGAAAAAAAAACACTTTTTCTGAAACAAGCTCTAAATCGTGTTTGATGCACTTTGTTAGTGAAATTCTTTGCAGTTATGCTTAAACTCGATGATTTGGAACCAATTTCAGCAAGTTTCAAGCATGAAATTGAAAAAAAAACACTTTTTCTGAAACAAGCTCTAAATCGTGTTTGATGCACTCTGTTAGTGAAATTCTTTGCAGTTATGCTTAAACTCGATGATTTGGAACCAATTTCAGCAAGTTTCAAGCATGAAATTGAAAAAAAAACACTTTTTCTGAAACAAGCTCTAAATCGTGTTTGATGCACTCTGTTAGTGAAATTCTTTGCAGTTATGCTTAAACTCGATGATTTGGAACCAATTTCAGCAAGTTTCAAGCATGAAATTGAAAAAAAAACACTTTTTCTGAAACAAGCTCTAAATCGTGTTTGATGCACTCTGTTAGTGAAATTCTTTGCAGTTATGCTTAAACTCGATGATTTGGAACCAATTTCAGCAAGTTTCAAGCATGAAATTGAAAAAAAAACACTTTTTCTGAAACAAGCTCTAAATCGTGTTTGATGCACTTTGTTAGTGAAATTCTTTGCAGTTATGCTTAAACTCGATGATTTGGAACCAATTTCAGCAAGTTTCAAGCATGAAATTGAAAAAAAAACACTTTTTCTGAAACAAGCTCTAAATCGTGTTTGATGCACTTTGTTAGTGAAATTCTTTGCAGTTATGCTTAAACTCGATGATTTGGAACCAATTTCAGCAAGTTTCAAGCATGAAATTGAAAAAAAAACACTTTTTCTGAAACAAGCTCTAAATCGTGTTTGATGCACTTTGTTAGTGAAATTCTTTGCAGTTATGCTTAAACTCGATGATTTGGAACCAATTTCAGCAAGTTTCAAGCATGAAATTGAAAAAAAAACACTTTTTCTGAAACAAGCTCTAAATCGTGTTTGATGCACTCTGTTAGTGAAATTCTTTGCAGTTATGCTTAAACTCGATGATTTGGAACCAATTTCAGCAAGTTTCAAGCATGAAATTGAAAAAAAAACACTTTTTCTGAAACAAGCTCTAAATCGTGTTTGATGCACTTTGTTAGTGAAATTCTTTGCAGTTATGCTTAAACTCGATGATTTGGAACCAATTTCAGCAAGTTTCAAGCATGAAATTGAAAAAAAAACACTTTTTCTGAAACAAGCTCTAAATCGTGTTTGATGCACTTTGTTAGTGAAATTCTTTGCAGTTATGCTTAAACTCGATGATTTGGAACCAATTTCAGCAAGTTTCAAGCATGAAATTGAAAAAAAAACACTTTTTCTGAAACAAGCTCTAAATCGTGTTTGATGCACTTTGTTAGTGAAATTCTTTGCAGTTATGCTTAAACTCGATGATTTGGAACCAATTTCAGCAAGTTTCAAGCATGAAATTGAAAAAAAAACACTTTTTCTGAAACAAGCTCTAAATCGTGTTTGATGCACTTTGTTAGTGAAATTCTTTGCAGTTATGCTTAAACTCGATGATTTGGAACCAATTTCAGCAAGTTTCAAGCATGAAATTGAAAAAAAAACACTTTTTCTGAAACAAGCTCTAAATCGTGTTTGATGCACTTTGTTAGTGAAATTCTTTGCAGTTATGCTTAAACTCGATGATTTGGAACCAATTTCAGCAAGTTTCAAGCATGAAATTGAAAAAAAAACACTTTTTCTGAAACAAGCTCTAAATCGTGTTTGATGCACTTTGTTAGTGAAATTCTTTGCAGTTATGCTTAAACTCGATGATTTGGAACCAATTTCAGCAAGTTTCAAGCATGAAATTGAAAAAAAAACACTTTTTCTGAAACAAGCTCTAAATCGTGTTTGATGCACTTTGTTAGTGAAATTCTTTGCAGTTATGCTTAAACTCGATGATTTGGAACCAATTTCAGCAAGTTTCAAGCATGAAATTGAAAAAAAAACACTTTTTCTGAAACAAGCTCTAAATCGTGTTTGATGCACTTTGTTAGTGAAATTCTTTGCAGTTATGCTTAAACTCGATGATTTGGAACCAATTTCAGCAAGTTTCAAGCATGAAATTGAAAAAAAAACACTTTTTCTGAAACAAGCTCTAAATCGTGTTTGATGCACTTTGTTAGTGAAATTCTTTGCAGTTATGCTTAAACTCGATGATTTGGAACCAATTTCAGCAAGTTTCAAGCATGAAATTGAAAAAAAAACACTTTTTCTGAAACAAGCTCTAAATCGTGTTTGATGCACTTTGTTAGTGAAATTCTTTGCAGTTATGCTTAAACTCGATGATTTGGAACCAATTTCTGCAAGTTTCAAGCATGAAATTGAAAAAAAAACACTTTTTCTGAAACAAGCTCTAAATCGTGTTTGATGCACTTTGTTAGTGAAATTCTTTGCAGTTATGCTTAAACTCGATGATTTGGAACCAATTTCAGCAAGTTTCAAGCATGAAATTGAAAAAAAAACACTTTTTCTGAAACAAGCTCTAAATCGTGTTTGATGCACTTTGTTAGTGAAATTCTTTGCAGTTATGCTTAAACTCGATGATTTGGAACCAATTTCAGCAAGTTTCAAGCATGAAATTGAAAAAAAAACACTTTTTCTGAAACAAGCTCTAAATCGTGTTTGATGCACTTTGTTAGTGAAATTCTTTGCAGTTATGCTTAAACTCGATGATTTGGAACCAATTTCAGCAAGTTTCAAGCATGAAATTGAAAAAAAAACACTTTTTCTGAAACAAGCTCTAAATCGTGTTTGATGCACTTTGTTAGTGAAATTCTTTGCAGTTATGCTTAAACTCGATGATTTGGAACCAATTTCAGCAAGTTTCAAGCATGAAATTGAAAAAAAAACACTTTTTCTGAAACAAGCTCTAAATCGTGTTTGATGCACTTTGTTAGTGAAATTCTTTGCAGTTATGCTTAAACTCGATGATTTGGAACCAATTTCAGCAAGTTTCAAGCATGAAATTGAAAAAAAAACACTTTTTCTGAAACAAGCTCTAAATCGTGTTTGATGCACTTTGTTAGTGAAATTCTTTGCAGTTATGCTTAAACTCGATGATTTGGAACCAATTTCAGCAAGTTTCAAGCATGAAATTGAAAAAAAAACACTTTTTCTGAAACAAGCTCTAAATCGTGTTTGATGCACTTTGTTAGTGAAATTCTTTGCAGTTATGCTTAAACTCGATGATTTGGAACCAATTTCAGCAAGTTTCAAGCATGAAATTGAAAAAAAAACACTTTTTCTGAAACAAGCTCTAAATCGTGTTTGATGCACTTTGTTAGTGAAATTCTTTGCAGTTATGCTTAAACTCGATGATTTGGAACCAATTTCAGCAAGTTTCAAGCATGAAATTGAAAAAAAAACACTTTTTCTGAAACAAGCTCTAAATCGTGTTTGATGCACTTTGTTAGTGAAATTCTTTGCAGTTATGCTTAAACTCGATGATTTGGAACCAATTTCAGCAAGTTTCAAGCATGAAATTGAAAAAAAAACACTTTTTCTGAAACAAGCTCTAAATCGTGTTTGATGCACTTTGTTAGTGAAATTCTTTGCAGTTATGCTTAAACTCGATGATTTGGAACCAATTTCAGCAAGTTTCAAGCATGAAATTGAAAAAAAAACACTTTTTCTGAAACAAGCTCTAAATCGTGTTTGATGCACTTTGTTAGTGAAATTCTTTGCAGTTATGCTTAAACTCGATGATTTGGAACCAATTTCAGCAAGTTTCAAGCATGAAATTGAAAAAAAAACACTTTTTCTGAAACAAGCTCTAAATCGTGTTTGATGCACTTTGTTAGTGAAATTCTTTGCAGTTATGCGTAAACTCGATGATTTGGAACCAATTTCTGCAAGTTTCAAGCATGAAATTGAAAAAAAAACACTTTTTCTGAAACAAGCTCTAAATCGTGTTTGATGCACTTTGTTAGTGAAATTCTTTGCAGTTATGCTTAAACTCGATGATTTGGAACCAATTTCAGCAAGTTTCAAGCATGAAATTGAAAAAAAAACACTTTTTCTGAAACAAGCTCTAAATCGTGTTTGATGCACTTTGTTAGTGAAATTCTTTGCAGTTATGCTTAAACTCGATGATTTGGAACCAATTTCAGCAAGTTTCAAGCATGAAATTGAAAAAAAAACACTTTTTCTGAAACAAGCTCTAAATCGTGTTTGATGCACTTTGTTAGTGAAATTCTTTGCAGTTATGCTTAAACTCGATGATTTGGAACCAATTTCAGCAAGTTTCAAGCATGAAATTGAAAAAAAAACACTTTTTCTGAAACAAGCTCTAAATCGTGTTTGATGCACTTTGTTAGTGAAATTCTTTGCAGTTATGCTTAAACTCGATGATTTGGAACCAATTTCAGCAAGTTTCAAGCATGAAATTGAAAAAAAAACACTTTTTCTGAAACAAGCTCTAAATCGTGTTTGATGCACTTTGTTAGTGAAATTCTTTGCAGTTATGCTTAAACTCGATGATTTGGAACCAATTTCAGCAAGTTTCAAGCATGAAATTGAAAAAAAAACACTTTTTCTGAAACAAGCTCTAAATCGTGTTTGATGCACTTTGTTAGTGAAATTCTTTGCAGTTATGCTTAAACTCGATGATTTGGAACCAATTTCAGCAAGTTTCAAGCATGAAATTGAAAAAAAAACACTTTTTCTGAAACAAGCTCTAAATCGTGTTTGATGCACTTTGTTAGTGAAATTCTTTGCAGTTATGCTTAAACTCGATGATTTGGAACCAATTTCAGCAAGTTTCAAGCATGAAATTGAAAAAAAAACACTTTTTCTGAAACAAGCTCTAAATCGTGTTTGATGCACTTTGTTAGTGAAATTCTTTGCAGTTATGCTTAAACTCGATGATTTGGAACCAATTTCAGCAAGTTTCAAGCATGAAATTGAAAAAAAAACACTTTTTCTGAAACAAGCTCTAAATCGTGTTTGATGCACTTTGTTAGTGAAATTCTTTGCAGTTATGCTTAAACTCGATGATTTGGAACCAATTTCAGCAAGTTTCAAGCATGAAATTGAAAAAAAAACACTTTTTCTGAAACAAGCTCTAAATCGTGTTTGATGCACTTTGTTAGTGAAATTCTTTGCAGTTATGCTTAAACTCGATGATTTGGAACCAATTTCAGCAAGTTTCAAGCATGAAATTGAAAAAAAAACACTTTTTCTGAAACAAGCTCTAAATCGTGTTTGATGCACTTTGTTAGTGAAATTCTTTGCAGTTATGCTTAAACTCGATGATTTGGAACCAATTTCAGCAAGTTTCAAGCATGAAATTGAAAAAAAAACACTTTTTCTGAAACAAGCTCTAAATCGTGTTTGATGCACTTTGTTAGTGAAATTCTTTGCAGTTATGCTTAAACTCGATGATTTGGAACCAATTTCAGCAAGTTTCAAGCATGAAATTGAAAAAAAAACACTTTTTCTGAAACAAGCTCTAAATCGTGTTTGATGCACTTTGTTAGTGAAATTCTTTGCAGTTATGCTTAAACTCGATGATTTGGAACCAATTTCAGCAAGTTTCAAGCATGAAATTGAAAAAAAAACACTTTTTCTGAAACAAGCTCTAAATCGTGTTTGATGCACTTTGTTAGTGAAATTCTTTGCAGTTATGCTTAAACTCGATGATTTGGAACCAATTTCAGCAAGTTTCAAGCATGAAATTGAAAAAAAAACACTTTTTCTGAAACAAGCTCTAAATCGTGTTTGATGCACTTTGTTAGTGAAATTCTTTGCAGTTATGCTTAAACTCGATGATTTGGAACCAATTTCAGCAAGTTTCAAGCATGAAATTGAAAAAAAAACACTTTTTCTGAAACAAGCTCTAAATCGTGTTTGATGCACTTTGTTAGTGAAATTCTTTGCAGTTATGCTTAAACTCGATGATTTGGAACCAATTTCAGCAAGTTTCAAGCATGAAATTGAAAAAAAAACACTTTTTCTGAAACAAGCTCTAAATCGTGTTTGATGCACTTTGTTAGTGAAATTCTTTGCAGTTATGCTTAAACTCGATGATTTGGAACCAATTTCAGCAAGTTTCAAGCATGAAATTGAAAAAAAAACACTTTTTCTGAAACAAGCTCTAAATCGTGTTTGATGCACTTTGTTAGTGAAATTCTTTGCAGTTATGCTTAAACTCGATGATTTGGAACCAATTTCAGCAAGTTTCAAGCATGAAATTGAAAAAAAAACACTTTTTCTGAAACAAGCTCTAAATCGTGTTTGATGCACTTTGTTAGTGAAATTCTTTGCAGTTATGCTTAAACTCGATGATTTGGAACCAATTTCAGCAAGTTTCAAGCATGAAATTGAAAAAAAAACACTTTTTCTGAAACAAGCTCTAAATCGTGTTTGATGCACTCTGTTAGTGAAATTCTTTGCAGTTATGCTTAAACTCGATGATTTGGAACCAATTTCAGCAAGTTTCAAGCATGAAATTGAAAAAAAAACACTTTTTCTGAAACAAGCTCTAAATCGTGTTTGATGCACTTTGTTAGTGAAATTCTTTGCAGTTATGCTTAAACTCGATGATTTGGAACCAATTTCTGCAAGTTTCAAGCATGAAATTGAAAAAAAAACACTTTTTCTGAAACAAGCTCTAAATCGTGTTTGATGCACTTTGTTAGTGAAATTCTTTGCAGTTATGCTTAAACTCGATGATTTGGAACCAATTTCAGCAAGTTTCAAGCATGAAATTGAAAAAAAAACACTTTTTCTGAAACAAGCTCTAAATCGTGTTTGATGCACTTTGTTAGTGAAATTCTTTGCAGTTATGCTTAAACTCGATGATTTGGAACCAATTTCAGCAAGTTTCAAGCATGAAATTGAAAAAAAAACACTTTTTCTGAAACAAGCTCTAAATCGTGTTTGATGCACTTTGTTAGTGAAATTCTTTGCAGTTATGCTTAAACTCGATGATTTGGAACCAATTTCAGCAAGTTTCAAGCATGAAATTGAAAAAAAAACACTTTTTCTGAAACAAGCTCTAAATCGTGTTTGATGCACTTTGTTAGTGAAATTCTTTGCAGTTATGCTTAAACTCGATGATTTGGAACCAATTTCAGCAAGTTTCAAGCATGAAATTGAAAAAAAAACACTTTTTCTGAAACAAGCTCTAAATCGTGTTTGATGCACTTTGTTAGTGAAATTCTTTGCAGTTATGCTTAAACTCGATGATTTGGAACCAATTTCAGCAAGTTTCAAGCATGAAATTGAAAAAAAAACACTTTTTCTGAAACAAGCTCTAAATCGTGTTTGATGCACTTTGTTAGTGAAATTCTTTGCAGTTATGCTTAAACTCGATGATTTGGAACCAATTTCAGCAAGTTTCAAGCATGAAATTGAAAAAAAAACACTTTTTCTGAAACAAGCTCTAAATCGTGTTTGATGCACTTTGTTAGTGAAATTCTTTGCAGTTATGCTTAAACTCGATGATTTGGAACCAATTTCAGCAAGTTTCAAGCATGAAATTGAAAAAAAAACACTTTTTCTGAAACAAGCTCTAAATCGTGTTTGATGCACTTTGTTAGTGAAATTCTTTGCAGTTATGCTTAAACTCGATGATTTGGAACCAATTTCAGCAAGTTTCAAGCATGAAATTGAAAAAAAAACACTTTTTCTGAAACAAGCTCTAAATCGTGTTTGATGCACTTTGTTAGTGAAATTCTTTGCAGTTATGCTTAAACTCGATGATTTGGAACCAATTTCAGCAAGTTTCAAGCATGAAATTGAAAAAAAAACACTTTTTCTGAAACAAGCTCTAAATCGTGTTTGATGCACTTTGTTAGTGAAATTCTTTGCAGTTATGCTTAAACTCGATGATTTGGAACCAATTTCAGCAAGTTTCAAGCATGAAATTGAAAAAAAAACACTTTTTCTGAAACAAGCTCTAAATCGTGTTTGATGCACTTTGTTAGTGAAATTCTTTGCAGTTATGCTTAAACTCGATGATTTGGAACCAATTTCAGCAAGTTTCAAGCATGAAATTGAAAAAAAAACACTTTTTCTGAAACAAGCTCTAAATCGTGTTTGATGCACTTTGTTAGTGAAATTCTTTGCAGTTATGCTTAAACTCGATGATTTGGAACCAATTTCTGCAAGTTTCAAGCATGAAATTGAAAAAAAAACACTTTTTCTGAAACAAGCTCTAAATCGTGTTTGATGCACTTTGTTAGTGAAATTCTTTGCAGTTATGCTTAAACTCGATGATTTGGAACCAATTTCAGCAAGTTTCAAGCATGAAATTGAAAAAAAAACACTTTTTCTGAAACAAGCTCTAAATCGTGTTTGATGCACTTTGTTAGTGAAATTCTTTGCAGTTATGCTTAAACTCGATGATTTGGAACCAATTTCAGCAAGTTTCAAGCATGAAATTGAAAAAAAAACACTTTTTCTGAAACAAGCTCTAAATCGTGTTTGATGCACTTTGTTAGTGAAATTCTTTGCAGTTATGCTTAAACTCGATGATTTGGAACCAATTTCAGCAAGTTTCAAGCATGAAATTGAAAAAAAAACACTTTTTCTGAAACAAGCTCTAAATCGTGTTTGATGCACTTTGTTAGTGAAATTCTTTGCAGTTATGCTTAAACTCGATGATTTGGAACCAATTTCAGCAAGTTTCAAGCATGAAATTGAAAAAAAAACACTTTTTCTGAAACAAGCTCTAAATCGTGTTTGATGCACTCTGTTAGTGAAATTCTTTGCAGTTATGCTTAAACTCGATGATTTGGAACCAATTTCAGCAAGTTTCAAGCATGAAATTGAAAAAAAAACACTTTTTCTGAAACAAGCTCTAAATCGTGTTTGATGCACTTTGTTAGTGAAATTCTTTGCAGTTATGCTTAAACTCGATGATTTGGAACCAATTTCAGCAAGTTTCAAGCATGAAATTGAAAAAAAAACACTTTTTCTGAAACAAGCTCTAAATCGTGTTTGATGCACTTTGTTAGTGAAATTCTTTGCAGTTATGCTTAAACTCGATGATTTGGAACCAATTTCAGCAAGTTTCAAGCATGAAATTGAAAAAAAAACACTTTTTCTGAAACAAGCTCTAAATCGTGTTTGATGCACTTTGTTAGTGAAATTCTTTGCAGTTATGCTTAAACTCGATGATTTGGAACCAATTTCAGCAAGTTTCAAGCATGAAATTGAAAAAAAAACACTTTTTCTGAAACAAGCTCTAAATCGTGTTTGATGCACTTTGTTAGTGAAATTCTTTGCAGTTATGCTTAAACTCGATGATTTGGAACCAATTTCAGCAAGTTTCAAGCATGAAATTGAAAAAAAAACACTTTTTCTGAAACAAGCTCTAAATCGTGTTTGATGCACTTTGTTAGTGAAATTCTTTGCAGTTATGCTTAAACTCGATGATTTGGAACCAATTTCAGCAAGTTTCAAGCATGAAATTGAAAAAAAAACACTTTTTCTGAAACAAGCTCTAAATCGTGTTTGATGCACTTTGTTAGTGAAATTCTTTGCAGTTATGCTTAAACTCGATGATTTGGAACCAATTTCAGCAAGTTTCAAGCATGAAATTGAAAAAAAAACACTTTTTCTGAAACAAGCTCTAAATCGTGTTTGATGCACTTTGTTAGTGAAATTCTTTGCAGTTATGCTTAAACTCGATGATTTGGAACCAATTTCAGCAAGTTTCAAGCATGAAATTGAAAAAAAAACACTTTTTCTGAAACAAGCTCTAAATCGTGTTTGATGCACTTTGTTAGTGAAATTCTTTGCAGTTATGCTTAAACTCGATGATTTGGAACCAATTTCAGCAAGTTTCAAGCATGAAATTGAAAAAAAAACACTTTTTCTGAAACAAGCTCTAAATCGTGTTTGATGCACTTTGTTAGTGAAATTCTTTGCAGTTATGCTTAAACTCGATGATTTGGAACCAATTTCAGCAAGTTTCAAGCATGAAATTGAAAAAAAAACACTTTTTCTGAAACAAGCTCTAAATCGTGTTTGATGCACTTTGTTAGTGAAATTCTTTGCAGTTATGCTTAAACTCGATGATTTGGAACCAATTTCAGCAAGTTTCAAGCATGAAATTGAAAAAAAAACACTTTTTCTGAAACAAGCTCTAAATCGTGTTTGATGCACTTTGTTAGTGAAATTCTTTGCAGTTATGCTTAAACTCGATGATTTGGAACCAATTTCAGCAAGTTTCAAGCATGAAATTGAAAAAAAAACACTTTTTCTGAAACAAGCTCTAAATCGTGTTTGATGCACTTTGTTAGTGAAATTCTTTGCAGTTATGCTTAAACTCGATGATTTGGAACCAATTTCAGCAAGTTTCAAGCATGAAATTGAAAAAAAAACACTTTTTCTGAAACAAGCTCTAAATCGTGTTTGATGCACTTTGTTAGTGAAATTCTTTGCAGTTATGCTTAAACTCGATGATTTGGAACCAATTTCTGCAAGTTTCAAGCATGAAATTGAAAAAAAAACACTTTTTCTGAAACAAGCTCTAAATCGTGTTTGATGCACTTTGTTAGTGAAATTCTTTGCAGTTATGCTTAAACTCGATGATTTGGAACCAATTTCAGCAAGTTTCAAGCATGAAATTGAAAAAAAAACACTTTTTCTGAAACAAGCTCTAAATCGTGTTTGATGCACTTTGTTAGTGAAATTCTTTGCAGTTATGCTTAAACTCGATGATTTGGAACCAATTTCAGCAAGTTTCAAGCATGAAATTGAAAAAAAAACACTTTTTCTGAAACAAGCTCTAAATCGTGTTTGATGCACTTTGTTAGTGAAATTCTTTGCAGTTATGCTTAAACTCGATGATTTGGAACCAATTTCAGCAAGTTTCAAGCATGAAATTGAAAAAAAAACACTTTTTCTGAAACAAGCTCTAAATCGTGTTTGATGCACTTTGTTAGTGAAATTCTTTGCAGTTATGCTTAAACTCGATGATTTGGAACCAATTTCAGCAAGTTTCAAGCATGAAATTGAAAAAAAAACACTTTTTCTGAAACAAGCTCTAAATCGTGTTTGATGCACTTTGTTAGTGAAATTCTTTGCAGTTATGCTTAAACTCGATGATTTGGAACCAATTTCAGCAAGTTTCAAGCATGAAATTGAAAAAAAAACACTTTTTCTGAAACAAGCTCTAAATCGTGTTTGATGCACTTTGTTAGTGAAATTCTTTGCAGTTATGCTTAAACTCGATGATTTGGAACCAATTTCAGCAAGTTTCAAGCATGAAATTGAAAAAAAAACACTTTTTCTGAAACAAGCTCTAAATCGTGTTTGATGCACTTTGTTAGTGAAATTCTTTGCAGTTATGCTTAAACTCGATGATTTGGAACCAATTTCAGCAAGTTTCAAGCATGAAATTGAAAAAAAAACACTTTTTCTGAAACAAGCTCTAAATCGTGTTTGATGCACTTTGTTAGTGAAATTCTTTGCAGTTATGCTTAAACTCGATGATTTGGAACCAATTTCAGCAAGTTTCAAGCATGAAATTGAAAAAAAAACACTTTTTCTGAAACAAGCTCTAAATCGTGTTTGATGCACTTTGTTAGTGAAATTCTTTGCAGTTATGCTTAAACTCGATGATTTGGAACCAATTTCAGCAAGTTTCAAGCATGAAATTGAAAAAAAAACACTTTTTCTGAAACAAGCTCTAAATCGTGTTTGATGCACTTTGTTAGTGAAATTCTTTGCAGTTATGCTTAAACTCGATGATTTGGAACCAATTTCAGCAAGTTTCAAGCATGAAATTGAAAAAAAAACACTTTTTCTGAAACAAGCTCTAAATCGTGTTTGATGCACTTTGTTAGTGAAATTCTTTGCAGTTATGCTTAAACTCGATGATTTGGAACCAATTTCAGCAAGTTTCAAGCATGAAATTGAAAAAAAAACACTTTTTCTGAAACAAGCTCTAAATCGTGTTTGATGCACTTTGTTAGTGAAATTCTTTGCAGTTATGCTTAAACTCGATGATTTGGAACCAATTTCAGCAAGTTTCAAGCATGAAATTGAAAAAAAAACACTTTTTCTGAAACAAGCTCTAAATCGTGTTTGATGCACTTTGTTAGTGAAATTCTTTGCAGTTATGCTTAAACTCGATGATTTGGAACCAATTTCAGCAAGTTTCAAGCATGAAATTGAAAAAAAAACACTTTTTCTGAAACAAGCTCTAAATCGTGTTTGATGCACTTTGTTAGTGAAATTCTTTGCAGTTATGCTTAAACTCGATGATTTGGAACCAATTTCAGCAAGTTTCAAGCATGAAATTGAAAAAAAAACACTTTTTCTGAAACAAGCTCTAAATCGTGTTTGATGCACTTTGTTAGTGAAATTCTTTGCAGTTATGCTTAAACTCGATGATTTGGAACCAATTTCAGCAAGTTTCAAGCATGAAATTGAAAAAAAAACACTTTTTCTGAAACAAGCTCTAAATCGTGTTTGATGCACTTTGTTAGTGAAATTCTTTGCAGTTATGCTTAAACTCGATGATTTGGAACCAATTTCAGCAAGTTTCAAGCATGAAATTGAAAAAAAAACACTTTTTCTGAAACAAGCTCTAAATCGTGTTTGATGCACTTTGTTAGTGAAATTCTTTGCAGTTATGCTTAAACTCGATGATTTGGAACCAATTTCAGCAAGTTTCAAGCATGAAATTGAAAAAAAAACACTTTTTCTGAAACAAGCTCTAAATCGTGTTTGATGCACTTTGTTAGTGAAATTCTTTGCAGTTATGCTTAAACTCGATGATTTGGAACCAATTTCAGCAAGTTTCAAGCATGAAATTGAAAAAAAAACACTTTTTCTGAAACAAGCTCTAAATCGTGTTTGATGCACTTTGTTAGTGAAATTCTTTGCAGTTATGCTTAAACTCGATGATTTGGAACCAATTTCAGCAAGTTTCAAGCATGAAATTGAAAAAAAAACACTTTTTCTGAAACAAGCTCTAAATCGTGTTTGATGCACTTTGTTAGTGAAATTCTTTGCAGTTATGCTTAAACTCGATGATTTGGAACCAATTTCAGCAAGTTTCAAGCATGAAATTGAAAAAAAAACACTTTTTCTGAAACAAGCTCTAAATCGTGTTTGATGCACTTTGTTAGTGAAATTCTTTGCAGTTATGCTTAAACTCGATGATTTGGAACCAATTTCAGCAAGTTTCAAGCATGAAATTGAAAAAAAAACACTTTTTCTGAAACAAGCTCTAAATCGTGTTTGATGCACTTTGTTAGTGAAATTCTTTGCAGTTATGCTTAAACTCGATGATTTGGAACCAATTTCAGCAAGTTTCAAGCATGAAATTGAAAAAAAAACACTTTTTCTGAAACAAGCTCTAAATCGTGTTTGATGCACTTTGTTAGTGAAATTCTTTGCAGTTATGCTTAAACTCGATGATTTGGAACCAATTTCAGCAAGTTTCAAGCATGAAATTGAAAAAAAAACACTTTTTCTGAAACAAGCTCTAAATCGTGTTTGATGCACTTTGTTAGTGAAATTCTTTGCAGTTATGCTTAAACTCGATGATTTGGAACCAATTTCAGCAAGTTTCAAGCATGAAATTGAAAAAAAAACACTTTTTCTGAAACAAGCTCTAAATCGTGTTTGATGCACTCTGTTAGTGAAATTCTTTGCAGTTATGCTTAAACTCGATGATTTGGAACCAATTTCAGCAAGTTTCAAGCATGAAATTGAAAAAAAAACACTTTTTCTGAAACAAGCTCTAAATCGTGTTTGATGCACTTTGTTAGTGAAATTCTTTGCAGTTATGCTTAAACTCGATGATTTGGAACCAATTTCAGCAAGTTTCAAGCATGAAATTGAAAAAAAAACACTTTTTCTGAAACAAGCTCTAAATCGTGTTTGATGCACTTTGTTAGTGAAATTCTTTGCAGTTATGCTTAAACTCGATGATTTGGAACCAATTTCAGCAAGTTTCAAGCATGAAATTGAAAAAAAAACACTTTTTCTGAAACAAGCTCTAAATCGTGTTTGATGCACTCTGTTAGTGAAATTCTTTGCAGTTATGCTTAAACTCGATGATTTGGAACCAATTTCAGCAAGTTTCAAGCATGAAATTGAAAAAAAAACACTTTTTCTGAAACAAGCTCTAAATCGTGTTTGATGCACTTTGTTAGTGAAATTCTTTGCAGTTATGCTTAAACTCGATGATTTGGAACCAATTTCAGCAAGTTTCAAGCATGAAATTGAAAAAAAAACACTTTTTCTGAAACAAGCTCTAAATCGTGTTTGATGCACTTTGTTAGTGAAATTCTTTGCAGTTATGCTTAAACTCGATGATTTGGAACCAATTTCAGCAAGTTTCAAGCATGAAATTGAAAAAAAAACACTTTTTCTGAAACAAGCTCTAAATCGTGTTTGATGCACTTTGTTAGTGAAATTCTTTGCAGTTATGCTTAAACTCGATGATTTGGAACCAATTTCAGCAAGTTTCAAGCATGAAATTGAAAAAAAAACACTTTTTCTGAAACAAGCTCTAAATCGTGTTTGATGCACTTTGTTAGTGAAATTCTTTGCAGTTATGCTTAAACTCGATGATTTGGAACCAATTTCAGCAAGTTTCAAGCATGAAATTGAAAAAAAAACACTTTTTCTGAAACAAGCTCTAAATCGTGTTTGATGCACTTTGTTAGTGAAATTCTTTGCAGTTATGCTTAAACTCGATGATTTGGAACCAATTTCAGCAAGTTTCAAGCATGAAATTGAAAAAAAAACACTTTTTCTGAAACAAGCTCTAAATCGTGTTTGATGCACTTTGTTAGTGAAATTCTTTGCAGTTATGCTTAAACTCGATGATTTGGAACCAATTTCAGCAAGTTTCAAGCATGAAATTGAAAAAAAAACACTTTTTCTGAAACAAGCTCTAAATCGTGTTTGATGCACTTTGTTAGTGAAATTCTTTGCAGTTATGCTTAAACTCGATGATTTGGAACCAATTTCAGCAAGTTTCAAGCATGAAATTGAAAAAAAAACACTTTTTCTGAAACAAGCTCTAAATCGTGTTTGATGCACTTTGTTAGTGAAATTCTTTGCAGTTATGCTTAAACTCGATGATTTGGAACCAATTTCAGCAAGTTTCAAGCATGAAATTGAAAAAAAAACACTTTTTCTGAAACAAGCTCTAAATCGTGTTTGATGCACTTTGTTAGTGAAATTCTTTGCAGTTATGCTTAAACTCGATGATTTGGAACCAATTTCAGCAAGTTTCAAGCATGAAATTGAAAAAAAAACACTTTTTCTGAAACAAGCTCTAAATCGTGTTTGATGCACTTTGTTAGTGAAATTCTTTGCAGTTATGCTTAAACTCGATGATTTGGAACCAATTTCAGCAAGTTTCAAGCATGAAATTGAAAAAAAAACACTTTTTCTGAAACAAGCTCTAAATCGTGTTTGATGCACTTTGTTAGTGAAATTCTTTGCAGTTATGCTTAAACTCGATGATTTGGAACCAATTTCAGCAAGTTTCAAGCATGAAATTGAAAAAAAAACACTTTTTCTGAAACAAGCTCTAAATCGTGTTTGATGCACTTTGTTAGTGAAATTCTTTGCAGTTATGCTTAAACTCGATGATTTGGAACCAATTTCAGCAAGTTTCAAGCATGAAATTGAAAAAAAAACACTTTTTCTGAAACAAGCTCTAAATCGTGTTTGATGCACTTTGTTAGTGAAATTCTTTGCAGTTATGCTTAAACTCGATGATTTGGAACCAATTTCAGCAAGTTTCAAGCATGAAATTGAAAAAAAAACACTTTTTCTGAAACAAGCTCTAAATCGTGTTTGATGCACTTTGTTAGTGAAATTCTTTGCAGTTATGCTTAAACTCGATGATTTGGAACCAATTTCAGCAAGTTTCAAGCATGAAATTGAAAAAAAAACACTTTTTCTGAAACAAGCTCTAAATCGTGTTTGATGCACTCTGTTAGTGAAATTCTTTGCAGTTATGCTTAAACTCGATGATTTGGAACCAATTTCAGCAAGTTTCAAGCATGAAATTGAAAAAAAAACACTTTTTCTGAAACAAGCTCTAAATCGTGTTTGATGCACTCTGTTAGTGAAATTCTTTGCAGTTATGCTTAAACTCGATGATTTGGAACCAATTTCAGCAAGTTTCAAGCATGAAATTGAAAAAAAAACACTTTTTCTGAAACAAGCTCTAAATCGTGTTTGATGCACTCTGTTAGTGAAATTCTTTGCAGTTATGCTTAAACTCGATGATTTGGAACCAATTTCAGCAAGTTTCAAGCATGAAATTGAAAAAAAAACACTTTTTCTGAAACAAGCTCTAAATCGTGTTTGATGCACTTTGTTAGTGAAATTCTTTGCAGTTATGCTTAAACTCGATGATTTGGAACCAATTTCAGCAAGTTTCAAGCATGAAATTGAAAAAAAAACACTTTTTCTGAAACAAGCTCTAAATCGTGTTTGATGCACTCTGTTAGTGAAATTCTTTGCAGTTATGCTTAAACTCGATGATTTGGAACCAATTTCAGCAAGTTTCAAGCATGAAATTGAAAAAAAAACACTTTTTCTGAAACAAGCTCTAAATCGTGTTTGATGCACTTTGTTAGTGAAATTCTTTGCAGTTATGCTTAAACTCGATGATTTGGAACCAATTTCAGCAAGTTTCAAGCATGAAATTGAAAAAAAAACACTTTTTCTGAAACAAGCTCTAAATCGTGTTTGATGCACTCTGTTAGTGAAATTCTTTGCAGTTATGCTTAAACTCGATGATTTGGAACCAATTTCAGCAAGTTTCAAGCATGAAATTGAAAAAAAAACACTTTTTCTGAAACAAGCTCTAAATCGTGTTTGATGCACTTTGTTAGTGAAATTCTTTGCAGTTATGCTTAAACTCGATGATTTGGAACCAATTTCAGCAAGTTTCAAGCATGAAATTGAAAAAAAAACACTTTTTCTGAAACAAGCTCTAAATCGTGTTTGATGCACTTTGTTAGTGAAATTCTTTGCAGTTATGCTTAAACTGGATGATTTGGAACCAATTTCAGCAAGTTTCAAGCATGAAATTGAAAAAAAAACACTTTTTCTGAAACAAGCTCTAAATCGTGTTTGATGCACTCTGTTAGTGAAATTCTTTGCAGTTATGCTTAAACTCGATGATTTGGAACCAATTTCAGCAAGTTTCAAGCATGAAATTGAAAAAAAAACACTTTTTCTGAAACAAGCTCTAAATCGTGTTTGATGCACTCTGTTAGTGAAATTCTTTGCAGTTATGCTTAAACTCGATGATTTGGAACCAATTTCAGCAAGTTTCAAGCATGAAATTGAAAAAAAAAAACTTTTTCTGAAACAAGCTCTAAATCGTGTTTGATGCACTCTGTTAGTGAAATTCTTTGCAGTTATGCTTAAACTCGATGATTTGGAACCAATTTCAGCAAGTTTCAAGCATGAAATTGAAAAAAAAACACTTTTTCTGAAACAAGCTCTAAATCGTGTTTGATGCACTTTGTTAGTGAAATTCTTTGCAGTTATGCTTAAACTCGATGATTTGGAACCAATTTCAGCAAGTTTCAAGCATGAAATTGAAAAAAAAACACTTTTTCTGAAACAAGCTCTAAATCGTGTTTGATGCACTCTGTTAGTGAAATTCTTTGCAGTTATGCTTAAACTCGATGATTTGGAACCAATTTCAGCAAGTTTCAAGCATGAAATTGAAAAAAAAACACTTTTTCTGAAACAAGCTCTAAATCGTGTTTGATGCACTTTGTTAGTGAAATTCTTTGCAGTTATGCTTAAACTCGATGATTTGGAACCAATTTCAGCAAGTTTCAAGCATGAAATTGAAAAAAAAACACTTTTTCTGAAACAAGCTCTAAATCGTGTTTGATGCACTTTGTTAGTGAAATTCTTTGCAGTTATGCTTAAACTCGATGATTTGGAACCAATTTCAGCAAGTTTCAAGCATGAAATTGAAAAAAAAACACTTTTTCTGAAACAAGCTCTAAATCGTGTTTGATGCACTTTGTTAGTGAAATTCTTTGCAGTTATGCTTAAACTCGATGATTTGGAACCAATTTCAGCAAGTTTCAAGCATGAAATTGAAAAAAAAACACTTTTTCTGAAACAAGCTCTAAATCGTGTTTGATGCACTTTGTTAGTGAAATTCTTTGCAGTTATGCTTAAACTCGATGATTTGGAACCAATTTCAGCAAGTTTCAAGCATGAAATTGAAAAAAAAACACTTTTTCTGAAACAAGCTCTAAATCGTGTTTGATGCACTCTGTTAGTGAAATTCTTTGCAGTTATGCTTAAACTCGATGATTTGGAACCAATTTCAGCAAGTTTCAAGCATGAAATTGAAAAAAAAACACTTTTTCTGAAACAAGCTCTAAATCGTGTTTGATGCACTTTGTTAGTGAAATTCTTTGCAGTTATGCTTAAACTCGATGATTTGGAACCAATTTCAGCAAGTTTCAAGCATGAAATTGAAAAAAAAACACTTTTTCTGAAACAAGCTCTAAATCGTGTTTGATGCACTTTGTTAGTGAAATTCTTTGCAGTTATGCTTAAACTCGATGATTTGGAACCAATTTCAGCAAGTTTCAAGCATGAAATTGAAAAAAAAACACTTTTTCTGAAACAAGCTCTAAATCGTGTTTGATGCACTCTGTTAGTGAAATTCTTTGCAGTTATGCTTAAACTCGATGATTTGGAACCAATTTCAGCAAGTTTCAAGCATGAAATTGAAAAAAAAAAACTTTTTCTGAAACAAGCTCTAAATCGTGTTTGATGCACTCTGTTATTGAAATTCTTTGCAGTTATGCTTAAACTCGATGATTTGGAACCAATTTCAGCAAGTTTCAAGCATGAAATTGAAAAAAAAACACTTTTTCTGAAACAAGCTCTAAATCGTGTTTGATGCACTTTGTTAGTGAAATTCTTTGCAGTTATGCTTAAACTCGATGATTTGGAACCAATTTCAGCAAGTTTCAAGCATGAAATTGAAAAAAAAACACTTTTTCTGAAACAAGCTCTAAATCGTGTTTGATGCACTTTGTTAGTGAAATTCTTTGCAGTTATGCTTAAACTCGATGATTTGGAACCAATTTCAGCAAGTTTCAAGCATGAAATTGAAAAAAAAACACTTTTTCTGAAACAAGCTCTAAATCGTGTTTGATGCACTTTGTTAGTGAAATTCTTTGCAGTTATGCTTAAACTCGATGATTTGGAACCAATTTCAGCAAGTTTCAAGCATGAAATTGAAAAAAAAACACTTTTTCTGAAACAAGCTCTAAATCGTGTTTGATGCACTCTGTTAGTGAAATTCTTTGCAGTTATGCTTAAACTCGATGATTTGGAACCAATTTCAGCAAGTTTCAAGCATGAAATTGAAAAAAAAACACTTTTTCTGAAACAAGCTCTAAATCGTGTTTGATGCACTTTGTTAGTGAAATTCTTTGCAGTTATGCTTAAACTCGATGATTTGGAACCAATTTCAGCAAGTTTCAAGCATGAAATTGAAAAAAAAACACTTTTTCTGAAACAAGCTCTAAATCGTGTTTGATGCACTCTGTTAGTGAAATTCTTTGCAGTTATGCTTAAACTCGATGATTTGGAACCAATTTCAGCAAGTTTCAAGCATGAAATTGAAAAAAAAACACTTTTTCTGAAACAAGCTCTAAATCGTGTTTGATGCACTTTGTTAGTGAAATTCTTTGCAGTTATGCTTAAACTCGATGATTTGGAACCAATTTCAGCAAGTTTCAAGCATGAAATTGAAAAAAAAACACTTTTTCTGAAACAAGCTCTAAATCGTGTTTGATGCACTTTGTTAGTGAAATTCTTTGCAGTTATGCTTAAACTCGATGATTTGGAACCAATTTCAGCAAGTTTCAAGCATGAAATTGAAAAAAAAAACACTTTTTCTGAAACAAGCTCTAAATCGTGTTTGATGCACTTTGTTAGTGAAATTCTTTGCAGTTATGCTTAAACTCGATGATTTGGAACCAATTTCAGCAAGTTTCAAGCATGAAATTGAAAAAAAAAACACTTTTTCTGAAACAAGCTCTAAATCGTGTTTGATGCACTTTGTTAGTGAAATTCTTTGCAGTTATGCTTAAACTCGATGATTTGGAACCAATTTCAGCAAGTTTCAAGCATGAAATTGAAAAAAAAACACTTTTTCTGAAACAAGCTCTAAATCGTGTTTGATGCACTTTGTTAGTGAAATTCTTTGCAGTTATGCTTAAACTCGATGATTTGGAACCAATTTCAGCAAGTTTCAAGCATGAAATTGAAAAAAAAACACTTTTTCTGAAACAAGCTCTAAATCGTGTTTGATGCACTCTGTTAGTGAAATTCTTTGCAGTTATGCTTAAACTCGATGATTTGGAACCAATTTCAGCAAGTTTCAAGCATGAAATTGAAAAAAAAACACTTTTTCTGAAACAAGCTCTAAATCGTGTTTGATGCACTTTGTTAGTGAAATTCTTTGCAGTTATGCTTAAACTCGATGATTTGGAACCAATTTCAGCAAGTTTCAAGCATGAAATTGAAAAAAAAACACTTTTTCTGAAACAAGCTCTAAATCGTGTTTGATGCACTCTGTTAGTGAAATTCTTTGCAGTTATGCTTAAACTCGATGATTTGGAACCAATTTCAGCAAGTTTCAAGCATGAAATTGAAAAAAAAACACTTTTTCTGAAACAAGCTCTAAATCGTGTTTGATGCACTCTGTTAGTGAAATTCTTTGCAGTTATGCTTAAACTCGATGATTTGGAACCAATTTCAGCAAGTTTCAAGCATGAAATTGAAAAAAAAAACACTTTTTCTGAAACAAGCTCTAAATCGTGTTTGATGCACTCTGTTAGTGAAATTCTTTGCAGTTATGCTTAAACTCGATGATTTGGAACCAATTTCAGCAAGTTTCAAGCATGAAATTGAAAAAAAAACACTTTTTCTGAAACAAGCTCTAAATCGTGTTTGATGCACTTTGTTAGTGAAATTCTTTGCAGTTATGCTTAAACTCGATGATTTGGAACCAATTTCAGCAAGTTTCAAGCATGAAATTGAAAAAAAAACACTTTTTCTGAAACAAGCTCTAAATCGTGTTTGATGCACTCTGTTAGTGAAATTCTTTGCAGTTATGCTTAAACTCGATGATTTGGAACCAATTTCAGCAAGTTTCAAGCATGAAATTGAAAAAAAAACACTTTTTCTGAAACAAGCTCTAAATCGTGTTTGATGCACTTTGTTAGTGAAATTCTTTGCAGTTATGCTTAAACTCGATGATTTGGAACCAATTTCAGCAAGTTTCAAGCATGAAATTGAAAAAAAAACACTTTTTCTGAAACAAGCTCTAAATCGTGTTTGATGCACTCTGTTAGTGAAATTCTTTGCAGTTATGCTTAAACTCGATGATTTGGAACCAATTTCAGCAAGTTTCAAGCATGAAATTGAAAAAAAAACACTTTTTCTGAAACAAGCTCTAAATCGTGTTTGATGCACTTTGTTAGTGAAATTCTTTGCAGTTATGCTTAAACTCGATGATTTGGAACCAATTTCAGCAAGTTTCAAGCATGAAATTGAAAAAAAAACACTTTTTCTGAAACAAGCTCTAAATCGTGTTTGATGCACTCTGTTAGTGAAATTCTTTGCAGTTATGCTTAAACTCGATGATTTGGAACCAATTTCAGCAAGTTTCAAGCATGAAATTGAAAAAAAACCACTTTTTCTGAAAAAGCTCTAAATCGTGTTTGATGCACTCTGTTAGTGAAATTCTTTGCAGTTATGCTTAAACTCGATGATTTGGAACCAATTTCAGCAAGTTTCAAGCATGAAATTGAAAAAAAAAAACTTTTTCTGAAACAAGCTCTAAATCGTGTTTGATGCACTCTGTTAGTGAAATTCTTTGCAGTTATGCTTAAACTCGATGATTTGGAACCAATTTCAGCAAGTTTCAAGCATGAAATTGAAAAAAAAACACTTTTTCTGAAACAAGCTCTAAATCGTGTTTGATGCACTTTGTTAGTGAAATTCTTTGCAGTTATGCTTAAACTCGATGATTTGGAACCAATTTCAGCAAGTTTCAAGCATGAAATTGAAAAAAAAACACTTTTTCTGAAACAAGCTCTAAATCGTGTTTGATGCACTCTGTTAGTGAAATTCTTTGCAGTTATGCTTAAACTCGATGATTTGGAACCAATTTCAGCAAGTTTCAAGCATGAAATTGAAAAAAAAACACTTTTTCTGAAACAAGCTCTAAATCGTGTTTGATGCACTCTGTTAGTGAAATTCTTTGCAGTTATGCTTAAACTCGATGATTTGGAACCAATTTCAGCAAGTTTCAAGCATGAAATTGAAAAAAAAACACTTTTTCTGAAACAAGCTCTAAATCGTGTTTGATGCACTCTGTTAGTGAAATTCTTTGCAGTTATGCTTAAACTCGATGATTTGGAACCAATTTCAGCAAGTTTCAAGCATGAAATTGAAAAAAAAACACTTTTTCTGAAACAAGCTCTAAATCGTGTTTGATGCACTTTGTTAGTGAAATTCTTTGCAGTTATGCTTAAACTCGATGATTTGGAACCAATTTCAGCAAGTTTCAAGCATGAAATTGAAAAAAAAACACTTTTTCTGAAACAAGCTCTAAATCGTGTTTGATGCACTTTGTTAGTGAAATTCTTTGCAGTTATGCTTAAACTCGATGATTTGGAACCAATTTCAGCAAGTTTCAAGCATGAAATTGAAAAAAAAACACTTTTTCTGAAACAAGCTCTAAATCGTGTTTGATGCACTCTGTTAGTGAAATTCTTTGCAGTTATGCTTAAACTCGATGATTTGGAACCAATTTCAGCAAGTTTCAAGCATGAAATTGAAAAAAAAACACTTTTTCTGAAACAAGCTCTAAATCGTGTTTGATGCACTTTGTTAGTGAAATTCTTTGCAGTTATGCTTAAACTCGATGATTTGGAACCAATTTCAGCAAGTTTCAAGCATGAAATTGAAAAAAAAACACTTTTTCTGAAACAAGCTCTAAATCGTGTTTGATGCACTCTGTTAGTGAAATTCTTTGCAGTTATGCTTAAACTCGATGATTTGGAACCAATTTCAGCAAGTTTCAAGCATGAAATTGAAAAAAAAAACACTTTTTCTGAAAAAGCTCTAAATCGTGTTTGATGCACTCTGTTATTGAAATTCTTTGCAGTTATGCTTAAACTCGATGATTTGGAACCAATTTCAGCAAGTTTCAAGCATGAAATTGAAAAAAAAACACTTTTTCTGAAACAAGCTCTAAATCGTGTTTGATGCACTTTGTTAGTGAAATTCTTTGCAGTTATGCTTAAACTCGATGATTTGGAACCAATTTCAGCAAGTTTCAAGCATGAAATTGAAAAAAAAACACTTTTTCTGAAACAAGCTCTAAATCGTGTTTGATGCACTTTGTTAGTGAAATTCTTTGCAGTTATGCTTAAACTCGATGATTTGGAACCAATTTCAGCAAGTTTCAAGCATGAAATTGAAAAAAAAAACACTTTTTCTGAAACAAGCTCTAAATCGTGTTTGATGCACTTTGTTAGTGAAATTCTTTGCAGTTATGCTTAAACTCGATGATTTGGAACCAATTTCAGCAAGTTTCAAGCATGAAATTGAAAAAAAAACACTTTTTCTGAAACAAGCTCTAAATCGTGTTTGATGCACTTTGTTAGTGAAATTCTTTGCAGTTATGCTTAAACTCGATGATTTGGAACCAATTTCAGCAAGTTTCAAGCATGAAATTGAAAAAAAAACACTTTTTCTGAAACAAGCTCTAAATCGTGTTTGATGCACTCTGTTAGTGAAATTCTTTGCAGTTATGCTTAAACTCGATGATTTGGAACCAATTTCAGCAAGTTTCAAGCATGAAATTGAAAAAAAAACACTTTTTCTGAAACAAGCTCTAAATCGTGTTTGATGCACTCTGTTAGTGAAATTCTTTGCAGTTATGCTTAAACTCGATGATTTGGAACCAATTTCAGCAAGTTTCAAGCATGAAATTGAAAAAAAAAAACTTTTTCTGAAACAAGCTCTAAATCGTGTTTGATGCACTCTGTTATTGAAATTCTTTGCAGTTATGCTTAAACTCGATGATTTGGAACCAATTTCAGCAAGTTTCAAGCATGAAATTGAAAAAAAAACACTTTTTCTGAAAAAGCTCTAAATCGTGTTTGATGCACTCTGTTAGTGAAATTCTTTGCAGTTATGCTTAAACTCGATGATTTGGAACCAATTTCAGCAAGTTTCAAGCATGAAATTGAAAAAAAAAAACTTTTTCTGAAACAAGCTCTAAATCGTGTTTGATGCACTCTGTTAGTGAAATTCTTTGCAGTTATGCTTAAACTCGATGATTTGGAACCAATTTCAGCAAGTTTCAAGCATGAAATTGAAAAAAAAACACTTTTTCTGAAACAAGCTCTAAATCGTGTTTGATGCACTTTGTTAGTGAAATTCTTTGCAGTTATGCTTAAACTCGATGATTTGGAACCAATTTCAGCAAGTTTCAAGCATGAAATTGAAAAAAAAACACTTTTTCTGAAACAAGCTCTAAATCGTGTTTGATGCACTTTGTTAGTGAAATTCTTTGCAGTTATGCTTAAACTCGATGATTTGGAACCAATTTCAGCAAGTTTCAAGCATGAAATTGAAAAAAAAAACACTTTTTCTGAAACAAGCTCTAAATCGTGTTTGATGCACTCTGTTAGTGAAATTCTTTGCAGTTATGCTTAAACTCGATGATTTGGAACCAATTTCAGCAAGTTTCAAGCATGAAATTGACCAGATCATTAACGGTGACACAGCACAGAAAGAACAACAAGGTGCCTGTTGCCATCTGCAATACGGGCTGCCGTTGTTTCCTGCCAGCTGACCACTCAGTGAACAGTCCAGTGTGGGAGCACACACAACTCACTCAGGCCCTGGCAGTGTAGTTTGCATTTAAATGTGACTCAAATGTGCTACTTTCTATTGACCTTCTACCTTCTATTGACCATTCGCTCTGCAGGTAGTATAAATTTTCATTTCATTTTCATTACATTTCATTATAGTACAACGGTTAATTTGTCTAACCTTAGCAATTTCTTCTTAGCTAGCTACTTAGCCGTCTGTGTATAAAAGATAATTGCGTAATTATCGTATTCCGTCGTCTATCGTAGTCCACACTGCTATCTGCCCAGCAGCTAGCAAACGTCCACCGTCTACCGAATAGTAGTATAAACTTTTCATTACATTTCATTATAGTACAACGGTCTGATTTTCATTTTCACTACAGTACAACGGTTTGATTTGTTTGATCTTAGCTAGCTACATAGCCGTCTTTGCATCAAACATAATTGTGTAGTTATTGAGGTTCGCCAGCCAGCTATTTTCGCCCTAACGTAACGCAACGTAGCCAAACACTGCTAGCTAGCCAGCTTCCCACCGAATAGCAGCATTGTAGAAACGAGTGCATTACAACGGAACGACTTGATCAGTGTAGTGTTGGCTGACTACACCGTTGTCTTTGCTATCTTTGATTTGTATTTGTTCGATCTTAGCTAGCTACTTAGCTGGCTACATAGCCATCTTTGTATCGGTGACAATTGTGTAGTTATCAAGGTTCGCTGAGGTTCGCTAGCCAGGTATTCTCGCCCTAACGTAACGTAGTCAACCCTGCTAGCTAGCCAGCTAGCCACCGATTAGCAGCACTGTAGAAACGATTACATTACAACGGAACGACTTGACTTGTGTAGTGTTAGCTAGCTACATAGTTTTCTTTGCTATCTTTTTATCTAAGATAATTGTGTAGCTTTGAGTAATTATCGGTTAGCTAGCCAGCTATTTTTCGCCTGCCGCGCTGCCGTCCTCCTACCTAGCCAACACTGCTAGCTAGCCAACTTCTACCGAATAGCAGCACTGTAGAAACTTACATTACAACGGAACGACTTGATTAGCGTAGTGTTAGCTAGTTGTCTTTCCTGTCCTTGTATCCATGATAATTGTGTAGTTTAGAGAAATTTAGTGAAATTGTCGAGGTTACCTAGCCAGCTTCACTTTCAACAACGTAGCCACTGCTAGCCAGGCTACTTCACCAGCCAGCAGCACTATCTCATTTTAGTCAATAAGATCTTGTATTTTATTCTTATTTTTTGCAACGTAAGCTTAACTTTCTGAACATTCGAGACGTGTAGCCCACTTGTCATTCTAATCTCCTTTGCATTAGCGTAGCCTCTTCTGTAGCCTGTCAACCATGTGTCTGTCTATCCCTGTTCTCTCCTCTCTGCACAGACCATACAAACGCTTCACACCGCGTGGCCGCGCCCACCCTAACCTGGTGGTCCCAGCCCGCACGACCCACGTGGAGTTCCAGGTCTCCGGTAGCCTCTGGAACTGCCGATCTGCGGCCAACAAGGCAGAGCTCATCTCAGCCTATGCGTCCCTCCAGTCCCTCGACTTCCTGGCACTGACGGAAACATGGCTCACCACAGATAACACTGCTACTCCTACTGCTCTCTCTTCGTCTGCCCACGTGTTCTCGCACACCCCGAGACCTTCTGGTCAGCGGGGTGGTGGCACCGGGATCCTCATCTCTCCCAAGTGGTCATTCTCTCTTTCTCCCCTTACCCATCTGTCTATCGCCTCCTTTGAATTCCATGCTGTCACAGTTACCAGCCCTTTCAAGCTTAACATCCTTATCATTTATCGCCCTCCAGGTTCCCTTGGAGAGTTCATCAATGAGCTTGATGCCTTGATAAGCTCCTTTCCTGAGGACGGCTCACCTCTCACAGTTCTGGGTGACTTTAACCTCCCCATGTCTACCTTTGACTCATTCCTCTCTGCCTCCTTCTTTCCACTCCTCTCCTCTTTTGACCTCACCCTCTCACCTTCCCCCCCTACTCACAAGGCAGGCAATACGCTTGACCTCATCTTTACTAGATGCTGTTCTTCCACTAACCTCATTGCAACTCCCCTCCAAGTCTCTGACCACTACCTTGTATCCTTCTCCCTCTCGCTCTCATCCAACACTTCCCACACTGCCCCTACTCGGATGGTATCGCGCCGTCCCAACCTCCGCTCTCTCTCCCCCGCTACTCTCTCCTCCTCCATCCTATCATCTCTTCCCTCTGCCCAAACCTTCTCCAACCTATCTCCTGATTTTGCCTCCTCAACCCTCCTCTCCTCCCTTTCTGCATCCTTTGACTCTCTATGTCCCCTATCCTCCAGGCCGGCTCGGTCCTCCCCTCCCGCTCCGTGGCTCGACGACTCATTGCGAGCTCACAGAACAGGGCTCCGGGCAGCCGAGCGGAAATGGAGGAAAACTCGCCTCCCTGCGGACCTGGCATCCTTTCACTCCCTCCTCTCTACATTTTCCTCTTCTGTCTCTGCTGCTAAAGCCACTTTCTACCACTCTAAATTCCAAGCATCTGCCTCTAACCCTAGGAAGCTCTTTGCCACCTTCTCCTCCCTCCTGAATCCTCCTCCCCCCCCCCCCCCCCTCCTCCCTCTCTGCAGACGACTTCGTCAACCATTTTGAAAAGAAGGTCGACGACATCCGATCCTCGTTCGCTAAGTCAAACGACACCGCTGGTTCTGCTCACACTGCCCAACCCTGTGCTTTGACCTCTTTCTCCCCTCTCTCTCCAGATGAAATCTCGCGTCTTGTGACGGCCGGCCGCCCAACAACCTGCCCGCTTGACCCTATCCCCTCCTCTCTTCTCCAGACCATTTCCGGAGACCTTCTACCTTACCTCACCTTGCTCATCAACTCATCCTTGACCGCTGGCTACGTCCCTTCCGTCTTCAAGAGAGCGAGAGTTGCACCCCTTCTGAAAAAACCTACACTCGATCCCTCCGATGTCAACAACTACAGACCAGTATCCCTTCTTTCTTTTCTCTCCAAAACTCTTGAACGTGCCGTCCTTGGCCAGCTCTCCTGCTATCTCTCTCAGAATGACCTTCTTGATCCAAATCAGTCAGGTTTCAAGACTAGTCACTCAACTGAGACAAGACCATGGTGCTTGCCTACGGAGCTGTGAGGGGAACGGCACCTCAGTACCTTCAGGCTCTGATCAGGCCCTACACCCAAACAAGGGCACTGCGTTCATCCACCTCTGGCCTGCTCGCCTCCCTACCACTGAGGAAGTACAGTTCCCGCTCAGCCCAGTCAAAACTGTTCGCTGCTCTGGCCCCCCAATGGTGGAACAAACTCCCTCACGACGCCAGGACAGCGGAGTCAATCACCACCTTCCGGAGACACCTGAAACCCCACCTCTTCAAGGAATACCTAGGATAAAGCAATCCTTCTGCCCCCCCCCCCCCCCCCTTAAAAGATCTGATGCACTATTGTAAAGTGGCTGTTCCACCGGATGCCATAAGGTGAATGCACCAATTTGTAAGTCGCTCTGGATAAGAGCGTCTGCTAAATGACTTAAATGTAATGTAAATGTAAATGAAATTGAAAAAAAACACTTTTTCTGGAACAAGCTCTAAATCGTGTTTGATGCACTTTGTTAGTGAAATTCTTTGCAGTTATGCTTAAACTCGATGATTTGGAACCAATTTCAGCAAGTTTCAAGCATGAAATTGAAAAAAAAACACTTTTTCTGAAACAAGCTCTAAATCGTGTTTGATGCACTCTGTTAGTGAAATTATTTGCAGTTATGCTTAAACTCATTGATTTGGAACCAATTTCAGCAAGTTTCAAGCATGAAATTGAAAAAAAAAAACGTTTTCTGAAACAAGCTCTAAATCGTGTTTGATGCACTCTGTTAGTGAAATTCTTTGCAGTTATGCTTAAACTCATTGATTTGGAACCAATTTCAGCAAGTTTCAAGCATGAAATTGAAAAAAAAACACTTTTCTGAAACAAGCTCTAAATCGTGTTTGATGCACTTTGTTAGTGAAATTCTTTGCAGTTATGCTTAAACTCGATGATTTGGAACCAATTTCAGCAAGTTTCAAGCATGAAATTGAAAAAAAAACACTTTTTCTGAAACAAGCTCTAAATCGTGTTTGATGCACTCTGTTAAGTGAAATTCTTTGCAGTTATGCTTAAACTCGATGATTTTGAACCAATTTCTGCAAGTTTCAAGCATGAAATTGAAAAAAAAACACTTTTTCTGAAACAAGCTCTAAATCGTGTTTGATGCACTCTGTTAGTGAAATTCTTTGCAGTTATGCTTAAACTCGATGATTTGGAACCAATTTCAGCAAGTTTCAAGCATGAAATTGAAAAAAAAACACTTTTTCTGAAACAAGCTCTAAATCTTGTTTGATGCACTTTGTTAGTGAAATTCTTTGCAGTTATGCTTAAACTGGATGATTTGGAACCGATTTTAGCAAGTTTCAAGCATGAAATTGAAAAAAAAACACTTTTTCTGAAACAAGCTCTAAATCATGTTTGATGCACTCTGTTAGTGAAATTCTTTGCAGTTATGCTTAAACTCATTGATTTGGAACCAATTTCAGCAAGTTTCAAGCATGAAATTGAAAAAAAAAAACTTTTTCTGAAAAAGCTCTAAATCGTGTTTGATGCACTCTGTTAGTGAAATTCTTTGCAGTTATGCTTAAACTCGATGATTTGGAACCAATTTCAGCAAGTTTCAAGCATGAAATTGAAAAAAAAACACTTTTTCTGAAACAAGCTCTAAATCGTGTTTGATGCACTCTGTTAAGTGAAATTCTTTGCAGTTATGCTTAAACTCGATGATTTTGAACCAATTTCTGCAAGTTTCAAGCATGAAATTGAAAAAAAAAAAACTTTTTCTGAAACAAGCTCTAAATCGTGTTTGATGCACTTTGTTAGTGAAATTCTTTGCAGTTATGCTTAAACTCGATAATTTGGAACCAATTTCAGCAAGTTTCAAGCATGAAATTTAAAAAAAAAACACTTTTTCTGAAACAAGCTCTAAATCGTGTTTGATGCACTTTGTTAGTGAAATTCTTTGCAGTTATGCTTAAACTCGATGATTTGGAACCAATTTCAGCAAGTTTCAAGCATGAAATTGAAAAAAAAAAACTTTTTCTGAAACAAGCTCTAAATCGTGTTTGATGCACTCTGTTAGTGAAATTCTTTGCAGTTATGCTTAAACTCGATGATTTGGAACCAATTTCAGCAAGTTTCAAGCATGAAATTGAAAAAAAAACACTTTTTCTGAAACAAGCTCTAAATCTTGTTTGATGCACTTTGTTAGTGAAATTCTTTGCAGTTATGCTTAAACTGGATGATTTGGAACCGATTTTAGCAAGTTTCAAGCATGAAATTGAAAAAAAAACACTTTTTCTGAAACAAGCTCTAAATCATGTTTGATGCACTCTGTTAGTGAAATTCTTTGCAGTTATGCTTAAACTCATTGATTTGGAACCAATTTCAGCAAGTTTCAAGCATGAAATTGAAAAAAAAAAACTTTTTCTGAAAAAGCTCTAAATCGTGTTTGATGCACTCTGTTAGTGAAATTCTTTGCAGTTATGCTTAAACTCGATGATTTGGAACCAATTTCAGCAAGTTTCAAGCATGAAATTGAAAAAAAAACACTTTTTCTGAAACAAGCTCTAAATCTTGTTTGATGCACTTTGTTAGTGAAATTCTTTGCAGTTATGCTTAAACTGGATGATTTGGAACCGATTTTAGCAAGTTTCAAGCATGAAATTGAAAAAAAAACACTTTTTCTGAAACAAGCTCTAAATCATGTTTGATGCACTCTGTTAGTGAAATTCTTTGCAGTTATGCTTAAACTCATTGATTTGGAACCAATTTCAGCAAGTTTCAAGCATGAAATTGAAAAAAAAAAACTTTTTCTGAAAAAGCTCTAAATCGTGTTTGATGCACTCTGTTAGTGAAATTCTTTGCAGTTATGCTTAAACTCGATGATTTGGAACCAATTTCAGCAAGTTTCAAGCATGAAATTGAAAAAAAAACACTTTTTCTGAAACAAGCTCTAAATCTTGTTTGATGCACTTTGTTAGTGAAATTCTTTGCAGTTATGCTTAAACTGGATGATTTGGAACCGATTTTAGCAAGTTTCAAGCATGAAATTGAAAAAAAAACACTTTTTCTGAAACAAGCTCTAAATCATGTTTGATGCACTCTGTTAGTGAAATTCTTTGCAGTTATGCTTAAACTCATTGATTTGGAACCAATTTCAGCAAGTTTCAAGCATGAAATTGAAAAAAAAAAACTTTTTCTGAAAAAGCTCTAAATCGTGTTTGATGCACTCTGTTAGTGAAATTCTTTGCAGTTATGCTTAAACTCGATGATTTGGAACCAATTTCAGCAAGTTTCAAGCATGAAATTGAAAAAAAAACACTTTTTCTGAAACAAGCTCTAAATCGTGTTTGATGCACTCTGTTAAGTGAAATTCTTTGCAGTTATGCTTAAACTCGATGATTTTGAACCAATTTCTGCAAGTTTCAAGCATGAAATTGAAAAAAAAAAAACTTTTTCTGAAACAAGCTCTAAATCGTGTTTGATGCACTTTGTTAGTGAAATTCTTTGCAGTTATGCTTAAACTCGATAATTTGGAACCAATTTCAGCAAGTTTCAAGCATGAAATTTAAAAAAAAAACACTTTTTCTGAAACAAGCTCTAAATCGTGTTTGATGCACTTTGTTAGTGAAATTCTTTGCAGTTATGCTTAAACTCGATGATTTGGAACCAATTTCAGCAAGTTTCAAGCATGAAATTGAAAAAAAAAAACTTTTTCTGAAACAAGCTCTAAATCGTGTTTGATGCACTCTGTTAGTGAAATTCTTTGCAGTTATGCTTAAACTCGATGATTTGGATCCAATTTCAGCAAGTTTCAAGCATGAAATTGAAAAAAAAACACTTTTTCTGAAACAAGCTCTAAATCGTGTTTGATGCACTTTGTTAGTGAAATTCTTTGCAGTTATGCTTAAACTCGATGATTTGGAACCAATTTCAGCAAGTTTCAAGCATGAAATTGAAAAAAAAACACTTTTTCTGAAACAAGCTCTAAATCGTGTTTGATGCACTTTGTTAGTGAAATTCTTTGCAGTTATGCTTAAACTCGATGATTTGGAACCAATTTCAGCAAGTTTCAAGCATGAAATTGAAAAAAAAACACTTTTTCTGAAACAAGCTCTAAATCGTGTTTGATGCACTCTGTTAGTGAAATTCTTTGCAGTTATGCTTAAACTCATTGATTTGGAACCAATTTCAGCAAGTTTCAAGCATGAAATTGAAAAAAAACACTTTTTCTGAAACAAGCTCTAAATCGTGTTTGATGCACTTTGTTAGTGAAATTCTTTGCAGTTATGCTTAAACTCGATGATTTGGAACCAATTTCAGCAAGTTTCAACCATGAAATTGAAAAAAAAACACTTTTTCTGAAACAAGCTCTAAATCGTGTTTGATGCACTCTGTTAGTGAAATTCTTTGCAGTTATGCTTAAACTCATTGATTTGGAACCAATTTCAGCAAGTTTCAAGCATGAAATTGAAAAAAAAAAAACTTTTTCTGAAACAAGCTCTAAATCGTGTTTGATGCACTCTGTTAGTGAAATTCTTTGCAGTTATGCTTAAACTCATTGATTTGGAACCAATTTCAGCAAGTTTCAAGCATGAAATTGAAAAAAAAACACTTTTTCTGAAACAAGCTCTAAATCGTGTTTGATGCACTTTGTTAGTGAAATTCTTTGCAGTTATGCTTAAACTCGATGATTTGGAACCAATTTCAGCAAGTTTCAAGCATGAAATTGAAAAAAAAACACTTTTTCTGAAACAAGCTCTAAATCGTGTTTGATGCACTCTGTTAAGTGAAATTCTTTGCAGTTATGCTTAAACTCGATGATTTTGAACCAATTTCTGCAAGTTTCAAGCATGAAATTGAAAAAAAAACACTTTTTCTGAAACAAGCTCTAAATCGTGTTTGATGCACTCTGTTAGTGAAATTCTTTGCAGTTATGCTTAAACTCATTGATTTGGAACCAATTTCAGCAAGTTTCAAGCATGAAATTGAAAAAAAAAAACTTTTTCTGAAACAAGCTCTAAATCGTGTTTGATGCACTCTGTTAGTGAAATTCTTTGCAGTTATGCTTAAACTCGATGATTTGGATCCAATTTCAGCAAGTTTCAAGCATGAAATTGAAAAAAAAACACTTTTTCTGAAACAAGCTCTAAATCGTGTTTGATGCACTTTGTTAGTGAAATTCTTTGCAGTTATGCTTAAACTCGATGATTTGGAACCAATTTCAGCAAGTTTCAAGCATGAAATTGAAAAAAAAACACTTTTTCTGAAACAAGCTCTAAATCGTGTTTGATGCACTTTGTTAGTGAAATTCTTTGCAGTTATGCTTAAACTCGATGATTTGGAACCAATTTCAGCAAGTTTCAAGCATGAAATTGAAAAAAAAACACTTTTTCTGAAACAAGCTCTAAATCGTGTTTGATGCACTCTGTTAGTGAAATTCTTTGCAGTTATGCTTAAACTCATTGATTTGGAACCAATTTCAGCAAGTTTCAAGCATGAAATTGAAAAAAAACACTTTTTCTGAAACAAGCTCTAAATCGTGTTTGATGCACTTTGTTAGTGAAATTCTTTGCAGTTATGCTTAAACTCGATGATTTGGAACCAATTTCAGCAAGTTTCAACCATGAAATTGAAAAAAAAACACTTTTTCTGAAACAAGCTCTAAATCGTGTTTGATGCACTCTGTTAGTGAAATTCTTTGCAGTTATGCTTAAACTCGATTGATTTGGAACCAATTTCAGCAAGTTTCAAGCATGAAATTGAAAAAAAAAACACTTTTTCTGAAACAAGCTCTAAATCGTGTTTGATGCACTCTGTTAGTGAAATTCTTTGCAGTTATGCTTAAACTCATTGATTTGGAACCAATTTCAGCAAGTTTCAAGCATGAAATTGAAAAAAAAACACTTTTTCTGAAACAAGCTCTAAATCGTGTTTGATGCACTTTGTTAGTGAAATTCTTTGCAGTTATGCTTAAACTCGATGATTTGGAACCAATTTCAGCAAGTTTCAAGCATGAAATTGAAAAAAAAACACTTTTTCTGAAACAAGCTCTAAATCGTGTTTGATGCACTCTGTTAAGTGAAATTCTTTGCAGTTATGCTTAAACTCGATGATTTGGAACCAATTTCAGCAAGTTTCAAGCATGAAATTGAAAAAAAAACACTTTTTCTGAAACAAGCTCTAAATCGTGTTTGATGCACTCTGTTAGTGAAATTCTTTGCAGTTATGCTTAAACTCGATGATTTGGAACCAATTTCAGCAAGTTTCAAGCATGAAATTGAAAAAAAAACACTTTTTCTGAAACAAGCTCTAAATCGTGTTTGATGCACTTTGTTAGTGAAATTCTTTGCAGTTATGCTTAAACTCGATGATTTGGAACCAATTTCAGCAAGTTTCAAGCATGAAATTGAAAAAAAAAACACTTTTTCTGAAACAAGCTCTAAATCGTGTTTGATGCACTTTGTTAGTGAAATTCTTTGCAGTTATGCTTAAACTCGATGATTTGGAACCAATTTCAGCAAGTTTCAAGCATGAAATTGAAAAAAAAACACTTTTTCTGAAACAAGCTCTAAATCGTGTTTGATGCACTTTGTTAGTGAAATTCTTTGCAGTTATGCTTAAACTCGATGATTTGGAACCAATTTCAGCAAGTTTCAAGCATGAAATTGAAAAAAAAACACTTTTTCTGAAACAAGCTCTAAATCGTGTTTGATGCACTTTGTTAGTGAAATTCTTTGCAGTTATGCTTAAACTCGATGATTTGGAACCAATTTCAGCAAGTTTCAAGCATGAAATTGAAAAAAAAAACACTTTTTCTGAAACAAGCTCTAAATCGTGTTTGATGCACTTTGTTAGTGAAATTCTTTGCAGTTATGCTTAAACTCGATGATTTGGAACCAATTTCAGCAAGTTTCAAGCATGAAATTGAAAAAAAAACACTTTTTCTGAAACAAGCTCTAAATCGTGTTTGATGCACTCTGTTAGTGAAATTCTTTGCAGTTATGCTTAAACTCGATGATTTGGAACCAATTTCAGCAAGTTTCAAGCATGAAATTGAAAAAAAAACACTTTTTCTGAAACAAGCTCTAAATCGTGTTTGATGCACTCTGTTAGTGAAATTCTTTGCAGTTATGCTTAAACTCGATGATTTGGAACCAATTTCAGCAAGTTTCAAGCATGAAATTGAAAAAAAAACACTTTTTCTGAAACAAGCTCTAAATCGTGTTTGATGCACTTTGTTAGTGAAATTCTTTGCAGTTATGCTTAAACTCGATGATTTGGAACCAATTTCAGCAAGTTTCAAGCATGAAATTGAAAAAAAAAACACTTTTTCTGAAACAAGCTCTAAATCGTGTTTGATGCACTTTGTTAGTGAAATTCTTTGCAGTTATGCTTAAACTCGATGATTTGGAACCAATTTCAGCAAGTTTCAAGCATGAAATTGAAAAAAAAACACTTTTTCTGAAACAAGCTCTAAATCGTGTTTGATGCACTCTGTTAGTGAAATTCTTTGCAGTTATGCTTAAACTCGATGATTTGGAACCAATTTCAGCAAGTTTCAAGCATGAAATTGAAAAAAAAACACTTTTTCTGAAACAAGCTCTAAATCGTGTTTGATGCACTTTGTTAGTGAAATTCTTTGCAGTTATGCTTAAACTCGATGATTTGGAACCAATTTCAGCAAGTTTCAAGCATGAAATTGAAAAAAAAACACTTTTTCTGAAACAAGCTCTAAATCGTGTTTGATGCACTTTGTTAGTGAAATTCTTTGCAGTTATGCTTAAACTCGATGATTTGGAACCAATTTCAGCAAGTTTCAAGCATGAAATTGAAAAAAAAACACTTTTTCTGAAACAAGCTCTAAATCGTGTTTGATGCACTTTGTTAGTGAAATTCTTTGCAGTTATGCTTAAACTCGATGATTTGGAACCAATTTCTGCAAGTTTCAAGCATGAAATTGAAAAAAAAACACTTTTTCTGAAACAAGCTCTAAATCGTGTTTGATGCACTTTGTTAGTGAAATTCTTTGCAGTTATGCTTAAACTCGATGATTTGGAACCAATTTCAGCAAGTTTCAAGCATGAAATTGAAAAAAAAACACTTTTTCTGAAACAAGCTCTAAATCGTGTTTGATGCACTTTGTTAGTGAAATTCTTTGCAGTTATGCTTAAACTCGATGATTTGGAACCAATTTCAGCAAGTTTCAAGCATGAAATTGAAAAAAAAACACTTTTTCTGAAACAAGCTCTAAATCGTGTTTGATGCACTTTGTTAGTGAAATTCTTTGCAGTTATGCTTAAACTCGATGATTTGGAACCAATTTCAGCAAGTTTCAAGCATGAAATTGAAAAAAAAACACTTTTTCTGAAACAAGCTCTAAATCGTGTTTGATGCACTTTGTTAGTGAAATTCTTTGCAGTTATGCTTAAACTCGATGATTTGGAACCAATTTCAGCAAGTTTCAAGCATGAAATTGAAAAAAAAACACTTTTTCTGAAACAAGCTCTAAATCGTGTTTGATGCACTTTGTTAGTGAAATTCTTTGCAGTTATGCTTAAACTCGATGATTTGGAACCAATTTCAGCAAGTTTCAAGCATGAAATTGAAAAAAAAACACTTTTTCTGAAACAAGCTCTAAATCGTGTTTGATGCACTCTGTTAGTGAAATTCTTTGCAGTTATGCTTAAACTCGATGATTTGGAACCAATTTCAGCAAGTTTCAAGCATGAAATTGAAAAAAAAACACTTTTTCTGAAACAAGCTCTAAATCGTGTTTGATGCACTTTGTTAGTGAAATTCTTTGCAGTTATGCTTAAACTCGATGATTTGGAACCAATTTCAGCAAGTTTCAAGCATGAAATTGAAAAAAAAACACTTTTTCTGAAACAAGCTCTAAATCGTGTTTGATGCACTTTGTTAGTGAAATTCTTTGCAGTTATGCTTAAACTCGATGATTTGGAACCAATTTCTGCAAGTTTCAAGCATGAAATTGAAAAAAAAACACTTTCTGAAACAAGCTCTAAATCGTGTTTGATGCACTCTGTTAGTGAAATTCTTTGCAGTTATGCTTAAACTCGATGATTTGGAACCAATTTCAGCAAGTTTCAAGCATGAAATTGAAAAAAAAACACTTTTTCTGAAACAAGCTCTAAATCGTGTTTGATGCACTTTGTTAGTGAAATTCTTTGCAGTTATGCTTAAACTCGATGATTTGGAACCAATTTCAGCAAGTTTCAAGCATGAAATTGAAAAAAAAACACTTTTTCTGAAACAAGCTCTAAATCGTGTTTGATGCACTTTGTTAGTGAAATTCTTTGCAGTTATGCTTAAACTCGATGATTTGGAACCAATTTCAGCAAGTTTCAAGCATGAAATTGAAAAAAAAACACTTTTTCTGAAACAAGCTCTAAATCGTGTTTGATGCACTTTGTTAGTGAAATTCTTTGCAGTTATGCTTAAACTCGATGATTTGGAACCAATTTCAGCAAGTTTCAAGCATGAAATTGAAAAAAAAACACTTTTTCTGAAACAAGCTCTAAATCGTGTTTGATGCACTTTGTTAGTGAAATTCTTTGCAGTTATGCTTAAACTCGATGATTTGGAACCAATTTCAGCAAGTTTCAAGCATGAAATTGAAAAAAAAACACTTTTTCTGAAACAAGCTCTAAATCGTGTTTGATGCACTTTGTTAGTGAAATTCTTTGCAGTTATGCTTAAACTCGATGATTTGGAACCAATTTCAGCAAGTTTCAAGCATGAAATTGAAAAAAAAACACTTTTTCTGAAACAAGCTCTAAATCGTGTTTGATGCACTTTGTTAGTGAAATTCTTTGCAGTTATGCTTAAACTCGATGATTTGGAACCAATTTCAGCAAGTTTCAAGCATGAAATTGAAAAAAAAACACTTTTTCTGAAACAAGCTCTAAATCGTGTTTGATGCACTCTGTTAGTGAAATTCTTTGCAGTTATGCTTAAACTCGATGATTTGGAACCAATTTCAGCAAGTTTCAAGCATGAAATTGAAAAAAAAACACTTTTTCTGAAACAAGCTCTAAATCGTGTTTGATGCACTCTGTTAGTGAAATTCTTTGCAGTTATGCTTAAACTCGATGATTTGGAACCAATTTCAGCAAGTTTCAAGCATGAAATTGAAAAAAAAACACTTTTTCTGAAACAAGCTCTAAATCGTGTTTGATGCACTTTGTTAGTGAAATTCTTTGCAGTTATGCTTAAACTCGATGATTTGGAACCAATTTCAGCAAGTTTCAAGCATGAAATTGAAAAAAAAACACTTTTTCTGAAACAAGCTCTAAATCGTGTTTGATGCACTTTGTTAGTGAAATTCTTTGCAGTTATGCTTAAACTCGATGATTTGGAACCAATTTCAGCAAGTTTCAAGCATGAAATTGAAAAAAAAACACTTTTTCTGAAACAAGCTCTAAATCGTGTTTGATGCACTCTGTTAGTGAAATTCTTTGCAGTTATGCTTAAACTCGATGATTTGGAACCAATTTCAGCAAGTTTCAAGCATGAAATTGAAAAAAAAAACACTTTTTCTGAAACAAGCTCTAAATCGTGTTTGATGCACTTTGTTAGTGAAATTCTTTGCAGTTATGCTTAAACTCGATGATTTGGAACCAATTTCAGCAAGTTTCAAGCATGAAATTGAAAAAAAAACACTTTTTCTGAAACAAGCTCTAAATCGTGTTTGATGCACTTTGTTAGTGAAATTCTTTGCAGTTATGCTTAAACTCGATGATTTGGAACCAATTTCAGCAAGTTTCAAGCATGAAATTGAAAAAAAAACACTTTTTCTGAAACAAGCTCTAAATCGTGTTTGATGCACTTTGTTAGTGAAATTCTTTGCAGTTATGCTTAAACTCGATGATTTGGAACCAATTTCAGCAAGTTTCAAGCATGAAATTGAAAAAAAAACACTTTTTCTGAAACAAGCTCTAAATCGTGTTTGATGCACTCTGTTAGTGAAATTCTTTGCAGTTATGCTTAAACTCGATGATTTGGAACCAATTTCAGCAAGTTTCAAGCATGAAATTGAAAAAAAAACACTTTTTCTGAAACAAGCTCTAAATCGTGTTTGATGCACTTTGTTAGTGAAATTCTTTGCAGTTATGCTTAAACTCGATGATTTGGAACCAATTTCAGCAAGTTTCAAGCATGAAATTGAAAAAAAAACACTTTTTCTGAAACAAGCTCTAAATCGTGTTTGATGCACTCTGTTAGTGAAATTCTTTGCAGTTATGCTTAAACTCGATGATTTGGAACCAATTTCTGCAAGTTTCAAGCATGAAATTGAAAAAAAAACACTTTTTCTGAAACAAGCTCTAAATCGTGTTTGATGCACTTTGTTAGTGAAATTCTTTGCAGTTATGCTTAAACTCGATGATTTGGAACCAATTTCAGCAAGTTTCAAGCATGAAATTGAAAAAAAAACACTTTTTCTGAAACAAGCTCTAAATCGTGTTTGATGCACTTTGTTAGTGAAATTCTTTGCAGTTATGCTTAAACTCGATGATTTGGAACCAATTTCAGCAAGTTTCAAGCATGAAATTGAAAAAAAAACACTTTTTCTGAAACAAGCTCTAAATCGTGTTTGATGCACTTTGTTAGTGAAATTCTTTGCAGTTATGCTTAAACTCGATGATTTGGAACCAATTTCAGCAAGTTTCAAGCATGAAATTGAAAAAAAAACACTTTTTCTGAAACAAGCTCTAAATCGTGTTTGATGCACTCTGTTAGTGAAATTCTTTGCAGTTATGCTTAAACTCGATGATTTGGAACCAATTTCAGCAAGTTTCAAGCATGAAATTGAAAAAAAAACACTTTTTCTGAAACAAGCTCTAAATCGTGTTTGATGCACTTTGTTAGTGAAATTCTTTGCAGTTATGCTTAAACTCGATGATTTGGAACCAATTTCAGCAAGTTTCAAGCATGAAATTGAAAAAAAAACACTTTTTCTGAAACAAGCTCTAAATCGTGTTTGATGCACTTTGTTAGTGAAATTCTTTGCAGTTATGCTTAAACTCGATGATTTGGAACCAATTTCAGCAAGTTTCAAGCATGAAATTGAAAAAAAAAACACTTTTTCTGAAACAAGCTCTAAATCGTGTTTGATGCACTTTGTTAGTGAAATTCTTTGCAGTTATGCTTAAACTCGATGATTTGGAACCAATTTCAGCAAGTTTCAAGCATGAAATTGAAAAAAAAACACTTTTTCTGAAACAAGCTCTAAATCGTGTTTGATGCACTTTGTTAGTGAAATTCTTTGCAGTTATGCTTAAACTCGATGATTTGGAACCAATTTCAGCAAGTTTCAAGCATGAAATTGAAAAAAAAACACTTTTTCTGAAACAAGCTCTAAATCGTGTTTGATGCACTTTGTTAGTGAAATTCTTTGCAGTTATGCTTAAACTCGATGATTTGGAACCAATTTCTGCAAGTTTCAAGCATGAAATTGAAAAAAAAACACTTTTTCTGAAACAAGCTCTAAATCGTGTTTGATGCACTTTGTTAGTGAAATTCTTTGCAGTTATGCTTAAACTCGATGATTTGGAACCAATTTCAGCAAGTTTCAAGCATGAAATTGAAAAAAAAACACTTTTTCTGAAACAAGCTCTAAATCGTGTTTGATGCACTTTGTTAGTGAAATTCTTTGCAGTTATGCTTAAACTCGATGATTTGGAACCAATTTCAGCAAGTTTCAAGCATGAAATTGAAAAAAAAACACTTTTTCTGAAACAAGCTCTAAATCGTGTTTGATGCACTCTGTTAGTGAAATTCTTTGCAGTTATGCTTAAACTCGATGATTTGGAACCAATTTCAGCAAGTTTCAAGCATGAAATTGAAAAAAAAACACTTTTTCTGAAACAAGCTCTAAATCGTGTTTGATGCACTTTGTTAGTGAAATTCTTTGCAGTTATGCTTAAACTCGATGATTTGGAACCAATTTCAGCAAGTTTCAAGCATGAAATTGAAAAAAAAACACTTTTTCTGAAACAAGCTCTAAATCGTGTTTGATGCACTCTGTTAGTGAAATTCTTTGCAGTTATGCTTAAACTCGATGATTTGGAACCAATTTCAGCAAGTTTCAAGCATGAAATTGAAAAAAAAAACACTTTTTCTGAAACAAGCTCTAAATCGTGTTTGATGCACTCTGTTAGTGAAATTCTTTGCAGTTATGCTTAAACTCGATGATTTGGAACCAATTTCAGCAAGTTTCAAGCATGAAATTGAAAAAAAAACACTTTTTCTGAAACAAGCTCTAAATCGTGTTTGATGCACTCTGTTAGTGAAATTCTTTGCAGTTATGCTTAAACTCGATGATTTGGAACCAATTTCAGCAAGTTTCAAGCATGAAATTGAAAAAAAAACACTTTTTCTGAAACAAGCTCTAAATCGTGTTTGATGCACTCTGTTAGTGAAATTCTTTGCAGTTATGCTTAAACTCGATGATTTGGAACCAATTTCAGCAAGTTTCAAGCATGAAATTGAAAAAAAAACACTTTTTCTGAAACAAGCTCTAAATCGTGTTTGATGCACTCTGTTAGTGAAATTCTTTGCAGTTATGCTTAAACTCGATGATTTGGAACCAATTTCAGCAAGTTTCAAGCATGAAATTGAAAAAAAAACACTTTTTCTGAAACAAGCTCTAAATCGTGTTTGATGCACTTTGTTAGTGAAATTCTTTGCAGTTATGCTTAAACTCGATGATTTGGAACCAATTTCAGCAAGTTTCAAGCATGAAATTGAAAAAAAACACTTTTTCTGAAACAAGCTCTAAATCGTGTTTGATGCACTTTGTTAGTGAAATTCTTTGCAGTTATGCTTAAACTCGATGATTTGGAACCAATTTCAGCAAGTTTCAAGCATGAAATTGAAAAAAAAACACTTTTTCTGAAACAAGCTCTAAATCGTGTTTGATGCACTTTGTTAGTGAAATTCTTTGCAGTTATGCTTAAACTCGATGATTTGGAACCAATTTCAGCAAGTTTCAAGCATGAAATTGAAAAAAAAAACACTTTTTCTGAAACAAGCTCTAAATCGTGTTTGATGCACTCTGTTAGTGAAATTCTTTGCAGTTATGCTTAAACTCGATGATTTGGAACCAATTTCAGCAAGTTTCAAGCATGAAATTGAAAAAAAAACACTTTTTCTGAAACAAGCTCTAAATCGTGTTTGATGCACTTTGTTAGTGAAATTCTTTGCAGTTATGCTTAAACTCGATGATTTGGAACCAATTTCAGCAAGTTTCAAGCATGAAATTGAAAAAAAAACACTTTTTCTGAAACAAGCTCTAAATCGTGTTTGATGCACTCTGTTATTGAAATTCTTTGCAGTTATGCTTAAACTCGATGATTTGGAACCAATTTCTGCAAGTTTCAAGCATGAAATTGAAAAAAAAACACTTTTTCTGAAACAAGCTCTAAATCGTGTTTGATGCACTCTGTTAGTGAAATTCTTTGCAGTTATGCTTAAACTCGATGATTTGGAACCAATTTCAGCAAGTTTCAAGCATGAAATTGAAAAAAAAACACTTTTTCTGAAACAAGCTCTAAATCGTGTTTGATGCACTTTGTTAGTGAAATTCTTTGCAGTTATGCTTAAACTCGATGATTTGGAACCAATTTCAGCAAGTTTCAAGCATGAAATTGAAAAAAAAACACTTTTTCTGAAACAAGCTCTAAATCGTGTTTGATGCACTCTGTTAGTGAAATTCTTTGCAGTTATGCTTAAACTCGATGATTTGGAACCAATTTCAGCAAGTTTCAAGCATGAAATTGAAAAAAAAACACTTTTTCTGAAACAAGCTCTAAATCGTGTTTGATGCACTTTGTTAGTGAAATTCTTTGCAGTTATGCTTAAACTCGATGATTTGGAACCAATTTCAGCAAGTTTCAAGCATGAAATTGAAAAAAAAACACTTTTTCTGAAACAAGCTCTAAATCGTGTTTGATGCACTCTGTTAGTGAAATTCTTTGCAGTTATGCTTAAACTCGATGATTTGGAACCAATTTCAGCAAGTTTCAAGCATGAAATTGAAAAAAAAACACTTTTTCTGAAACAAGCTCTAAATCGTGTTTGATGCACTCTGTTAGTGAAATTCTTTGCAGTTATGCTTAAACTCGATGATTTGGAACCAATTTCAGCAAGTTTCAAGCATGAAATTGAAAAAAAAACACTTTTTCTGAAACAAGCTCTAAATCGTGTTTGATGCACTCTGTTAGTGAAATTCTTTGCAGTTATGCTTAAACTCGATGATTTGGAACCAATTTCAGCAAGTTTCAAGCATGAAATTGAAAAAAAAACACTTTTTCTGAAACAAGCTCTAAATCGTGTTTGATGCACTCTGTTAGTGAAATTCTTTGCAGTTATGCTTAAACTCGATGATTTGGAACCAATTTCAGCAAGTTTCAAGCATGAAATTGAAAAAAAAACACTTTTTCTGAAACAAGCTCTAAATCGTGTTTGATGCACTCTGTTAGTGAAATTCTTTGCAGTTATGCTTAAACTCGATGATTTGGAACCAATTTCAGCAAGTTTCAAGCATGAAATTGAAAAAAAAACACTTTTTCTGAAACAAGCTCTAAATCGTGTTTGATGCACTTTGTTAGTGAAATTCTTTGCAGTTATGCTTAAACTCGATGATTTGGAACCAATTTCAGCAAGTTTCAAGCATGAAATTGAAAAAAAAACACTTTTTCTGAAACAAGCTCTAAATCGTGTTTGATGCACTCTGTTAGTGAAATTCTTTGCAGTTATGCTTAAACTCGATGATTTGGAACCAATTTCAGCAAGTTTCAAGCATGAAATTGAAAAAAAAAAACTTTTTCTGAAACAAGCTCTAAATCGTGTTTGATGCACTCTGTTAGTGAAATTCTTTGCAGTTATGCTTAAACTCGATTGATTTGGAACCAATTTCAGCAAGTTTCAAGCATGAAATTGAAAAAAAAACACTTTTTCTGAAACAAGCTCTAAATCGTGTTTGATGCACTTTGTTAGTGAAATTCTTTGCAGTTATGCTTAAACTCGATGATTTGGAACCAATTTCAGCAAGTTTCAAGCATGAAATTGAAAAAAAAAAACTTTTTCTGAAACAAGCTCTAAATCGTGTTTGATGCATTCTGTTAAGTGAAATTCTTTGCAGTTATGCTTAAACTCGATGATTTGGAACCAATTTCTGCAAGTTTCAAGCATGAAATTGAAAAAAAAACACTTTTTCTGAAACAAGCTCTAAATCGTGTTTGATGCACTCTGTTAGTGAAATTCTTTGCAGTTATGCTTAAACTCGATGATTTGGAACCAATTTCAGCAAGTTTCAAGCATGAAATTGAAAAAAAAAAACTTTTTCTGAAACAAGCTCTAAATCGTGTTTGATGCACTTTGTTAGTGAAATTCTTTGCAGTTATGCTTAAACTGGATGATTTGGAACCAATTTTAGCAAGTTTCAAGCATGAAATTGAAAAAAAAACACTTTTTCTGAAACAAGCTCTAAATCGTGTTTGATGCACTCTGTTAGTGAAATTCTTTGCAGTTATGCTTAAACTCGATGATTTGGAACCAATTTCAGCAAGTTTCAAGCATGAAATTGAAAAAAAAACACTTTTTCTGAAACAAGCTCTAAATCGTGTTTGATGCACTCTGTTAGTGAAATTCTTTGCAGTTATGCTTAAACTCGATGATTTGGAACCAATTTCAGCAAGTTTCAAGCATGAAATTGAAAAAAAAAAACTTTTTCTGAAACAAGCTCTAAATCTTGTTTGATGCACTTTGTTAGTGAAATTCTTTGCAGTTATGCTTAAACTGGATGATTTGGAACCAATTTTAGCAAGTTTCAAGCATGAAATTGAAAAAAAAACACTTTTTCTGAAACAAGCTCTAAATCGTGTTTGATGCACTCTGTTAGTGAAATTCTTTGCAGTTATGCTTAAACTCGATGATTTGGATCCAATTTCAGCAAGTTTCAAGCATGAAATTGAAAAAAAAACACTTTTTCTGAAACAAGCTCTAAATCGTGTTTGATGCACTCTGTTAAGTGAAATTCTTTGCAGTTATGCTTAAACTCGATGATTTGGAACCAATTTCAGCAAGTTTCAAGCATGAAATTGAAAAAAAAAAACTTTTTCTGAAACAAGCTCTAAATCGTGTTTGATGCACTCTGTTAGTAAAATTCTTTGCAGTTATGCTTAAACTCGATGATTTGGATCCAATTTCAGCAAGTTTCAAGCATGAAATTGAAAAAAAAACACTTTTTCTGAAACAAGCTCTAAATCGTGTTTGATGCACTTTGTTAGTGAAATTCTTTGCAGTTATGCTTAAACTCGATGATTTGGAACCAATTTCAGCAAGTTTCAACCATGAAATTGAAAAAAAAACACTTTTTCTGAAACAAGCTCTAAATCGTGTTTGATGCACTCTGTTAGTGAAATTCTTTGCAGTTATGCTTAAACTCATTGATTTGGAACCAATTTCAGCAAGTTTCAAGCATGAAATTGAAAAAAAAACACTTTTTCTGAAACAAGCTCTAAATCATGTTTGATGCACTCTGTTAGTGAAATTCTTTGCAGTTATGCTTAAACTCGATGATTTGGATCCAATTTCAGCAAGTTTCAAGCATGAAATTGAAAAAAAAACACTTTTTCTGAAACAAGCTCTAAATCGTGTTTGATGCACTCTGTTAGTAAAATTCTTTGCAGTTATGCTTAAACTGGATGATTTGGAACCAATTTTAGCAAGTTTCAAGCATGAAATTGAAAAAAAAACACTTTTTCTGAAACAAGCTCTAAATCATGTTTGATGCACTCTGTTAGTGAAATTCTTTGCAGTTATGCTTAAACTCGATGATTTGGATCCAATTTCAGCAAGTTTCAAGCATGAAATTGAAAAAAAAACACTTTTTCTGAAACAAGCTCTAAATCGTGTTTGATGCACTTTGTTAGTGAAATTCTTTGCAGTTATGCTTAAACTCGATGATTTGGAACCAATTTCAGCAAGTTTCAAGCATGAAATTGAAAAAAAAACACTTTTTCTGAAACAAGCTCTAAATCGTGTTTGATGCACTCTGTTAGTGAAATTCTTTGCAGTTATGCTTAAACTCATTGATTTGGAACCAATTTCAGCAAGTTTCAAGCATGAAATTGAAAAAAAAAAACTTTTTCTGAAACAAGCTCTAAATCGTGTTTGATGCACTCTGTTAGTGAAATTCTTTGCAGTTATGCTTAAACTCATTGATTTGGAACCAATTTCAGCAAGTTTCAAGCATGAAATTGAAAAAAAAACACTTTTTCTGAAACAAGCTCTAAATCGTGTTTGATGCACTTTGTTAGTGAAATTCTTTGCAGTTATGCTTAAACTCGATGATTTGGAACCAATTTCAGCAAGTTTCAAGCATGAAATTGAAAAAAAAAAACTTTTTCTGAAACAAGCTCTAAATCGTGTTTGATGCACTCTGTTAAGTGAAATTCTTTGCAGTTATGCTTAAACTCGATGATTTTGAACCAATTTCTGCAAGTTTCAAGCATGAAATTGAAAAAAAAACACTTTTTCTGAAACAAGCTCTAAATCGTGTTTGATGCACTCTGTTAGTGAAATTCTTTGCAGTTATGCTTAAACTCGATGATTTGGAACCAATTTCAGCAAGTTTCAAGCATGAAATTGAAAAAAAAAAACTTTTTCTGAAACAAGCTCTAAATCTTGTTTGATGCACTTTGTTAGTGAAATTCTTTGCAGTTATGCTTAAACTGGATGATTTGGAACCAATTTTAGCAAGTTTCAAGCATGAAATTGAAAAAAAAACACTTTTTCTGAAACAAGCTCTAAATCGTGTTTGATGCACTCTGTTAGTGAAATTCTTTGCAGTTATGCTTAAACTCGATGATTTGGATCCAATTTCAGCAAGTTTCAAGCATGAAATTGAAAAAAAAACACTTTTTCTGAAACAAGCTCTAAATCGTGTTTGATGCACTCTGTTAAGTGAAATTCTTTGCAGTTATGCTTAAACTCGATGATTTGGAACCAATTTCAGCAAGTTTCAAGCATGAAATTGAAAAAAAAAAACTTTTTCTGAAACAAGCTCTAAATCGTGTTTGATGCACTCTGTTAGTAAAATTCTTTGCAGTTATGCTTAAACTCGATGATTTGGATCCAATTTCAGCAAGTTTCAAGCATGAAATTGAAAAAAAAACACTTTTTCTGAAACAAGCTCTAAATCGTGTTTGATGCACTTTGTTAGTGAAATTCTTTGCAGTTATGCTTAAACTCGATGATTTGGAACCAATTTCAGCAAGTTTCAACCATGAAATTGAAAAAAAAACACTTTTTCTGAAACAAGCTCTAAATCGTGTTTGATGCACTTTGTTAGTGAAATTCTTTGCAGTTATGCTTAAACTCGATGATTTGGAACCAATTTCAGCAAATTTCAAGCATGAAATTGAAAAAAAAACACTTTTTCTGAAACAAGCTCTAAATCGTGTTTGATGCACTCTGTTAGTGAAATTCTTTGCAGTTATGCTTAAACTCATTGATTTGGAACCAATTTCAGCAAGTTTCAAGCATGAAATTGAAAAAAAAACACTTTTTCTGAAACAAGCTCTAAATCGTGTTTGATGCACTTTGTTAGTGAAATTCTTTGCAGTTATGCTTAAACTCGATGATTTGGAACCAATTTCAGCAAGTTTCAAGCATGAAATTGAAAAAAAAAAACTTTTTCTGAAACAAGCTCTAAATCGTGTTTGATGCACTCTGTTAGTGAAATTCTTTGCAGTTATGCTTAAACTCGATGATTTGGAACCAATTTCAGCAAGTTTCAAGCATGAAATTGAAAAAAAAACACTTTTTCTGAAACAAGCTCTAAATCGTGTTTGATGCACTTTGTTAGTGAAATTCTTTGCAGTTATGCTTAAACTCGATGATTTGGAACCAATTTCAGCAAGTTTCAAGCATGAAATTGAAAAAAAAACACTTTTTCTGAAACAAGCTCTAAATCGTGTTTGATGCACTTTGTTAGTGAAATTCTTTGCAGTTATGCTTAAACTCGATGATTTGGAACCAATTTCAGCAAGTTTCAAGCATGAAATTGAAAAAAAAAAACTTTTTCTGAAACAAGCTCTAAATCGTGTTTGATGCACTCTGTTAGTGAAATTCTTTGCAGTTATGCTTAAACTCATTGATTTGGAACCAATTTCAGCAAGTTTCAAGCATGAAATTGAAAAAAAACACTTTTTCTGGAACAAGCTCTAAATCGTGTTTGATGCACTTTGTTAGTGAAATTCTTTGCAGTTATGCTTAAACTCGATGATTTGGAACCAATTTCAGCAAGTTTCAAGCATGAAATTGAAAAAAAAACACTTTTTCTGAAACAAGCTCTAAATCGTGTTTGATGCACTCTGTTAGTGAAATTCTTTGCAGTTATGCTTAAACTCATTGATTTGGAACCAATTTCAGCAAGTTTCAAGCATGAAATTGAAGAAAAAAAAACGTTTTCTGAAACAAGCTCTAAATCGTGTTTGATGCACTCTGTTAGTGAAATTCTTTGCAGTTATGCTTAAACTCATTGATTTGGAACCAATTTCAGCAAGTTTCAAGCATGAAATTGAAAAAAAAACACTTTTCTGAAACAAGCTCTAAATCGTGTTTGATGCACTTTGTTAGTGAAATTCTTTGCAGTTATGCTTAAACTCGATGATTTGGAACCAATTTCAGCAAGTTTCAAGCATGAAATTGAAAAAAAAACACTTTTTCTGAAACAAGCTCTAAATCGTGTTTGATGCACTCTGTTAAGTGAAATTCTTTGCAGTTATGCTTAAACTCGATGATTTGGAACCAATTTCAGCAAGTTTCAAGCATGAAATTGAAAAAAAAACACTTTTTCTGAAACAAGCTCTAAATCGTGTTTGATGCACTCTGTTAGTGAAATTCTTTGCAGTTATGCTTAAACTCGATGATTTGGAACCAATTTCAGCAAGTTTCAAGCATGAAATTGAAAAAAAAACACTTTTTCTGAAACAAGCTCTAAATCTTGTTTGATGCACTTTGTTAGTGAAATTCTTTGCAGTTATGCTTAAACTGGATGATTTGGAACCGATTTTAGCAAGTTTCAAGCATGAAATTGAAAAAAAAACACTTTTTCTGAAACAAGCTCTAAATCATGTTTGATGCACTCTGTTAGTGAAATTCTTTGCAGTTATGCTTAAACTCGATGATTTGGAACCAATTTCAGCAAGTTTCAAGCATGAAATTGAAAAAAAAAAACTTTTTCTGAAAAAGCTCTAAATCGTGTTTGATGCACTCTGTTAGTGAAATTCTTTGCAGTTATGCTTAAACTCGATGATTTGGAACCAATTTCAGCAAGTTTCAAGCATGAAATTGAAAAAAAAACACTTTTTCTGAAACAAGCTCTAAATCGTGTTTGATGCACTCTGTTAAGTGAAATTCTTTGCAGTTATGCTTAAACTCGATGATTTGGAACCAATTTCAGCAAGTTTCAAGCATGAAATTGAAAAAAAAAAAACTTTTTCTGAAACAAGCTCTAAATCGTGTTTGATGCACTTTGTTAGTGAAATTCTTTGCAGTTATGCTTAAACTCGATGATTTGGAACCAATTTCAGCAAGTTTCAAGCATGAAATTGAAAAAAAAAACACTTTTTCTGAAACAAGCTCTAAATCGTGTTTGATGCACTTTGTTAGTGAAATTCTTTGCAGTTATGCTTAAACTCGATGATTTGGAACCAATTTCAGCAAGTTTCAAGCATGAAATTGAAAAAAAAAAACTTTTTCTGAAACAAGCTCTAAATCGTGTTTGATACACTCTGTTAGTGAAATTCTTTCTAGTTCTGCTTAAACTCGATGATTTGGAACCAATTTCAGCAAGTTTCAAGCATGAAATTGAAAAAAAAACACTTTTCCTGAAACAAGCTCTAAATCGTGTTTGATGCACTTTGTTAGTGAAATTCTTTGCAGTTATGCTTAAACTCGATGATTTGGAACCAATTTCAGCAAGTTTCAAGCATGAAATTGAAAAAAAAACACTTTTTCTGAAACAAGCTCTAAATCGTGTTTGATGCACTTTGTTAGTGAAATTCTTTGCAGTTATGCTTAAACTCGATGATTTGGAACCAATTTCAGCAAGTTTCAAGCATGAAATTGAAAAAAAAACACTTTTTCTGAAACAAGCTCTAAATCGTGTTTGATGCACTCTGTTAGTGAAATTCTTTGCAGTTATGCTTAAACTCGATTTGGAACCAATTTCAGCAAGTTTCAAGCATGAAATTGAAAAAAAACACTTTTTCTGAAACAAGCTCTAAATCGTGTTTGATGCACTTTGTTAGTGAAATTCTTTGCAGTTATGCTTAAACTCGATGATTTGGAACCAATTTCAGCAAGTTTCAACCATGAAATTGAAAAAAAAACACTTTTTCTGAAACAAGCTCTAAATCGTGTTTGATGCACTCTGTTAGTGAAATTCTTTCCAGTTATGCTTAAACTCGATGATTTGGATCCAATTTCAGCAAGTTTCAAGCATGAAATTGAAAAAAAAACACTTTTTCTGAAACAAGCTCTAAATCGTGTTTGATGCACTTTGTTAGTGAAATTCTTTGCAGTTATGCTTAAACTCGATGATTTGGAACCAATTTCAGCAAGTTTCAAGCATGAAATTGAAAAAAAAACACTTTTTCTGAAACAAGCTCTAAATCGTGTTTGATGCACTTTGTTAGTGAAATTCTTTGCAGTTATGCTTAAACTCGATGATTTGGAACCAATTTCAGCAAGTTTCAAGCATGAAATTGAAAAAAAAACACTTTTTCTGAAACAAGCTCTAAATCGTGTTTGATGCACTCTGTTAGTGAAATTCTTTGCAGTTATGCTTAAACTCGATTTGGAACCAATTTCAGCAAGTTTCAAGCATGAAATTGAAAAAAAACACTTTTTCTGAAACAAGCTCTAAATCGTGTTTGATGCACTTTGTTAGTGAAATTCTTTGCAGTTATGCTTAAACTCGATGATTTGGAACCAATTTCAGCAAGTTTCAACCATGAAATTGAAAAAAAAACACTTTTTCTGAAACAAGCTCTAAATCGTGTTTGATGCACTCTGTTAGTGAAATTCTTTGCAGTTATGCTTAAACTCGATGATTTGGAACCAATTTCAGCAAGTTTCAAGCATGAAATTGAAAAAAAAAAAACTTTTTCTGAAACAAGCTCTAAATCGTGTTTGATGCACTCTGTTAGTGAAATTCTTTGCAGTTATGCTTAAACTCGATTGATTTGGAACCAATTTCAGCAAGTTTCAAGCATGAAATTGAAAAAAAAACACTTTTTCTGAAACAAGCTCTAAATCGTGTTTGATGCACTTTGTTAGTGAAATTCTTTGCAGTTATGCTTAAACTCGATGATTTGGAACCAATTTCAGCAAGTTTCAAGCATGAAATTGAAAAAAAAACACTTTTTCTGAAACAAGCTCTAAATCGTGTTTGATGCACTCTGTTAAGTGAAATTCTTTGCAGTTATGCTTAAACTCGATGATTTTGAACCAATTTCAGCAAGTTTCAAGCATGAAATTGAAAAAAAAACACTTTTTCTGAAAAAAGCTCTAAATCGTGTTTGATGCACTCTGTTAGTGAAATTCTTTGCAGTTATGCTTAAACTCGTTGATTTGGAACCAATTTCAGCAAGTTTCAAGCATGAAATTGAAAAAAAACACTTTTTCTGAAAAAAGCTCTAAATCGTGTTTGATGCACTCTGTTAGTGAAATTCTTTGCAGTTATGCTTAAACTCGATGATTTGGAACCAATTTCAGCAAGTTACAAGCATGAAATTGAAAAAAAAACACTTTTTCTGAAAAAAGCTCTAAATCGTGTTTGATGCACTCTGTTAGTGAAATTCTTTGCAGTTATGCTTAAACTCGATAATTTGGAACCAATTTCAGCAAGTTTCAAGCATGAAACTGAAAAAAAAACACTTTTTCTGAAAAAAGCTCTAAATCGTGTTTGATGCACTCTGTTAGTGAAATTCTTTGCAGTTATGCTTAAACTCGATGATTTGGAACCAATTTCAGCAAGTTTCAAGCATGAAATTGAAAAAAAAACACTTTTTCTGAAACAAGCTCTAAATCGTGTTTGATGCACTCTGTTAGTGAAATTCTTTGCAGTTATGCTTAAACTCGATGATTTGGAACCAATTTCAGCAAGTTTCAAGCATGAAATTGAAAAAAAAAAAAAAAATTCTGAAAAAAGCTCTAAATCGTGTTTGATGCACTCTGTTAGTGAAATTCTTTGCAGTTATGCTTAAACTCGATGATTTGGAACCAATTTCAGCAAGTTTCAAGCATGAAATTGAAAAAAAAACACTTTTTCTGAAACAAGCTCTAAATCGTGTTTGATGCACTCTGTTAGTGAAATTCTTTGCAGTTATGCTTAAACTCGATGATTTGGAACCAATTTCAGCAAGTTTCAAGCATGAAATTGAAAAAAAAAACACTTTTTCTGAAAAAAGCTCTAAATCGTGTTTGATGCACTCTGTTAGTGAAATTCTTTGCAGTTATGCTTAAACTCGATGATTTGGAACCAATTTCAGCAAGTTTCAAGCATGAAATTGAAAAAAAAACCTTTTTCTGAAAAAAGCTCTAAATCGTGTTTGATGCACTCTGTTAGTGAAATTCTTTGCAGTTATGCTTAAACTCGATAATTTGGAACCAATTTCAGCAAGTTTCAAGCATGAAACTGAAAAAAAACACTTTTTCTGAAAAAAGCTCTAAATCGTGTTTGATGCACTCTGTTAGTGAAATTCTTTGCAGTTATGCTTAAACTCGATGATTTGGAACCAATTTCAGCAAGTTTCAAGCATGAAATTGAAAAAAAAACACTTTTTCTGAAACAAGCTCTAAATCGTGTTTGATGCACTCTGTTAGTGAAATTCTTTGCAGTTATGCTTAAACTCGATGATTTGGAACCAATTTCAGCAAGTTTCAACCATGAAATTGAAAAAAAAACACTTTTTCTGAAACAAGCTCTAAATCGTGTTTGATGCACTTTGTTAGTGAAATTCTTTGCAGTTATGCTTAAACTCGATGATTTGGAACCAATTTCAGCAAATTTCAAGCATGAAATTGAAAAAAAAACACTTTTTCTGAAACAAGCTCTAAATCGTGTTTGATGCACTCTGTTAGTGAAATTCTTTGCAGTTATGCTTAAACTCGATGATTTGGAACCAATTTCAGCAAGTTTCAAGCATGAAATTGAAAAAAAAACACTTTTTCTGAAACAAGCTCTAAATCGTGTTTGATGCACTTTGTTAGTGAAATTCTTTGCAGTTATGCTTAAACTCGATGATTTGGAACCAATTTCAGCAAGTTTCAAGCATGAAATTGAAAAAAAAAAACTTTTTCTGAAACAAGCTCTAAATCGTGTTTGATGCACTCTGTTAGTGAAATTCTTTGCAGTTATGCTTAAACTCGATGATTTGGAACCAATTTCAGCAAGTTTCAAGCATGAAATTGAAAAAAAACCACTTTTTCTGAAACAAGCTCTAAATCGTGTTTGATGCACTTTGTTAGTGAAATTCTTTGCAGTTATGCTTAAACTCGATGATTTGGAACCAATTTCAGCAAGTTTCAAGCATGAAATTGAAAAAAAAACACTTTTTCTGAAACAAGCTCTAAATCGTGTTTGATGCACTTTGTTAGTGAAATTCTTTGCAGTTATGCTTAAACTCGATGATTTGGAACCAATTTCAGCAAGTTTCAAGCATGAAATTGAAAAAAAAAAACTTTTTCTGAAACAAGCTCTAAATCGTGTTTGATACACTCTGTTAGTGAAATTCTTTCTAGTTCTGCTTAAACTCGATGATTTGGAACCAATTTCAGCAAGTTTCAAGCATGAAATTGAAAAAAAAACACTTTTTCTGAAACAAGCTCTAAATCGTGTTTGATGCACTTTGTTAGTGAAATTCTTTGCAGTTATGCTTAAACTCGATGATTTGGAACCAATTTCAGCAAGTTTCAAGCATGAAATTGAAAAAAAAACACTTTTTCTGAAACAAGCTCTAAATCGTGTTTGATGCACTTTGTTAGTGAAATTCTTTGCAGTTATGCTTAAACTCGATGATTTGGAACCAATTTCAGCAAGTTTCAAGCATGAAATTGAAAAAAAAACACTTTTTCTGAAACAAGCTCTAAATCGTGTTTGATGCACTCTGTTAGTGAAATTCTTTGCAGTTATGCTTAAACTCGATTGATTTGGAACCAATTTCAGCAAGTTTCAAGCATGAAATTGAAAAAAAACACTTTTTCTGAAACAAGCTCTAAATCGTGTTTGATGCACTTTGTTAGTGAAATTCTTTGCAGTTATGCTTAAACTCGATGATTTGGAACCAATTTCAGCAAGTTTCAAGCATGAAATTGAAAAAAAAACACTTTTTCTGAAACAAGCTCTAAATCGTGTTTGATGCACTCTGTTAGTGAAATTCTTTGCAGTTATGCTTAAACTCGTTGATTTGGAACCAATTTCAGCAAGTTTCAAGCATGAAATTGAAAAAAAAAAAACTTTTTCTGAAACAAGCTCTAAATCGTGTTTGATGCACTCTGTTAGTGAAATTCTTTGCAGTTATGCTTAAACTCGATTGATTTGGAACCAATTTCAGCAAGTTTCAAGCATGAAATTGAAAAAAAAACACTTTTTCTGAAACAAGCTCTAAATCGTGTTTGATGCACTTTGTTAGTGAAATTCTTTGCAGTTATGCTTAAACTCGATGATTTGGAACCAATTTCAGCAAGTTTCAAGCATGAAATTGAAAAAAAAACACTTTTTCTGAAACAAGCTCTAAATCGTGTTTGATGCACTCTGTTAAGTGAAATTCTTTGCAGTTATGCTTAAACTCGATGATTTGGAACCAATTTCAGCAAGTTTCAAGCATGAAATTGAAAAAAAAACACTTTTTCTGAAACAAGCTCTAAATCGTGTTTGATGCACTCTGTTAGTGAAATTCTTTGCAGTTATGCTTAAACTCGATGATTTGGAACCAATTTCAGCAAGTTTCAAGCATGAAATTGAAAAAAAAACACTTTTTCTGAAACAAGCTCTAAATCGTGTTTGATGCACTTTGTTAGTGAAATTCTTTGCAGTTATGCTTAAACTGGATGATTTGGAACCAATTTCAGCAAGTTTCAAGCATGAAATTGAAAAAAAAACACTTTTTCTGAAACAAGCTCTAAATCGTGTTTGATGCACTCTGTTAGTGAAATTCTTTGCAGTTATGCTTAAACTCGATGATTTGGAACCAATTTCAGCAAGTTTCAAGCATGAAATTGAAAAAAAAACACTTTTTCTGAAACAAGCTCTAAATCGTGTTTGATGCACTTTGTTAGTGAAATTCTTTGCAGTTATGCTTAAACTCGATGATTTGGAACCAATTTCAGCAAGTTTCAAGCATGAAATTGAAAAAAAAACACTTTTTCTGAAACAAGCTCTAAATCGTGTTTGATGCACTCTGTTAGTGAAATTCTTTGCAGTTATGCTTAAACTCGATGATTTGGAACCAATTTCAGCAAGTTTCAAGCATGAAATTGAAAAAAAAAAACTTTTTCTGAAACAAGCTCTAAATCGTGTTTGATGCACTCTGTTAGTGAAATTCTTTGCAGTTATGCTTAAACTCGATGATTTGGAACCAATTTCAGCAAGTTTCAAGCATGAAATTGAAAAAAAAACACTTTTTCTGAAACAAGCTCTAAATCGTGTTTGATGCACTCTGTTAGTGAAATTCTTTGCAGTTATGCTTAAACTCGATGATTTGGAACCAATTTCAGCAAGTTTCAAGCATGAAATTGAAAAAAAAACACTTTTTCTGAAACAAGCTCTAAATCGTGTTTGATGCACTCTGTTAGTGAAATTCTTTGCAGTTATGCTTAAACTCGATGATTTGGAACCAATTTCAGCAAGTTTCAAGCATGAAATTGAAAAAAAAACACTTTTTCTGAAACAAGCTCTAAATCGTGTTTGATGCACTCTGTTAGTGAAATTCTTTGCAGTTATGCTTAAACTCGATGATTTGGAACCAATTTCAGCAAGTTTCAAGCATGAAATTGAAAAAAAAACACTTTTTCTGAAACAAGCTCTAAATCGTGTTTGATGCACTTTGTTAGTGAAATTCTTTGCAGTTATGCTTAAACTCGATGATTTGGAACCAATTTCAGCAAGTTTCAAGCATGAAATTGAAAAAAAAACACTTTTTCTGAAACAAGCTCTAAATCGTGTTTGATGCACTCTGTTAGTGAAATTCTTTGCAGTTATGCTTAAACTCGATGATTTGGAACCAATTTCAGCAAGTTTCAAGCATGAAATTGAAAAAAAAACACTTTTTCTGAAACAAGCTCTAAATCGTGTTTGATGCACTCTGTTAGTGAAATTCTTTGCAGTTATGCTTAAACTCGATGATTTGGAACCAATTTCAGCAAGTTTCAAGCATGAAATTGAAAAAAAAACACTTTTTCTGAAACAAGCTCTAAATCGTGTTTGATGCACTTTGTTAGTGAAATTCTTTGCAGTTATGCTTAAACTCGATGATTTGGAACCAATTTCAGCAAGTTTCAAGCATGAAATTGAAAAAAAAAAACTTTTTCTGAAACAAGCTCTAAATCGTGTTTGATGCATTCTGTTAAGTGAAATTCTTTGCAGTTATGCTTAAACTCGATGATTTGGAACCAATTTCTGCAAGTTTCAAGCATGAAATTGAAAAAAAAACACTTTTTCTGAAACAAGCTCTAAATCGTGTTTGATGCACTCTGTTAGTGAAATTCTTTGCAGTTATGCTTAAACTCGATGATTTGGAACCAATTTCAGCAAGTTTCAAGCATGAAATTGAAAAAAAAACACTTTTTCTGAAACAAGCTCTAAATCGTGTTTGATGCACTTTGTTAGTGAAATTCTTTGCAGTTATGCTTAAACTGGATGATTTGGAACCAATTTTAGCAAGTTTCAAGCATGAAATTGAAAAAAAAACACTTTTTCTGAAACAAGCTCTAAATCATGTTTGATGCACTCTGTTAGTGAAATTCTTTGCAGTTATGCTTAAACTCGATGATTTGGAACCAATTTCAGCAAGTTTCAAGCATGAAATTGAAAAAAAAACACTTTTTCTGAAACAAGCTCTAAATCGTGTTTGATGCACTCTGTTAAGTGAAATTCTTTGCAGTTATGCTTAAACTCGATGATTTGGAACCAATTTCAGCAAGTTTCAAGCATGAAATTGAAAAAAAAAAACTTTTTCTGAAACAAGCTCTAAATCGTGTTTGATGCACTCTGTTATTAAAATTCTTTGCAGTTATGCTTAAACTCGATGATTTGGAACCAATTCCTGCAAGTTTCAAGCATGAAATTGAAAAAAAAACACTTTTTCTGAAACAAGCTCTAAATCGTGTTTGATGCACTTTGTTAGTGAAATTCTTTGCAGTTATGCTTAAACTCGATGATTTGGAACCAATTTCAGCAAGTTTCAAGCATGAAATTGAAAAAAAAACACTTTTTCTGAAACAAGCTCTAAATCGTGTTTGATGCACTTTGTTAGTGAAATTCTTTGCAGTTATGCTTAAACTCGATGATTTGGAACCAATTTCAGCAAGTTTCAAGCATGAAATTGAAAAAAAAACACTTTTTCTGAAACAAGCTCTAAATCGTGTTTGATGCACTTTGTTAGTGAAATTCTTTGCAGTTATGCTTAAACTCGATGATTTGGAACCAATTTCAGCAAGTTTCAAGCATGAAATTGAAAAAAAAACACTTTTTCTGAAACAAGCTCTAAATCGTGTTTGATGCACTTTGTTAGTGAAATTCTTTGCAGTTATGCTTAAACTCGATGATTTGGAACCAATTTCAGCAAGTTTCAAGCATGAAATTGAAAAAAAAACACTTTTTCTGAAACAAGCTCTAAATCGTGTTTGATGCACTCTGTTAGTGAAATTCTTTGCAGTTATGCTTAAACTCGATTGATTTGGAACCAATTTCAGCAAGTTTCAAGCATGAAATTGAAAAAAAAACACTTTTTCTGAAACAAGCTCTAAATCGTGTTTGATGCACTTTGTTAGTGAAATTGTTTGCAGTTATGCTTAAACTCGATGATTTGGAACCAATTTCAGCAAGTTTCAAGCATGAAATTGAAAAAAAAACACTTTTTCTGAAACAAGCTCTAAATCGTGTTTGATGCACTTTGTTAGTGAAATTCTTTGCAGTTATGCTTAAACTCGATGATTTGGAACCAATTTCAGCAAGTTTCAAGCATGAAATTGAAAAAAAAACACTTTTTCTGAAACAAGCTCTAAATCGTGTTTGATGCACTCTGTTAGTGAAATTCTTTGCAGTTATGCTTAAACTCATTGATTTGGAACCAATTTCAGCAAGTTTCAAGCATGAAATTGAAAAAAAAACACTTTTTCTGAAACAAGCTCTAAATCGTGTTTGATGCACTCTGTTAGTGAAATTCTTTGCAGTTATGCTTAAACTCATTGATTTGGAACCAATTTCAGCAAGTTTCAAGCATGAAATTGAAAAAAAAACACTTTTTCTGAAACAAGCTCTAAATCGTGTTTGATGCACTTTGTTAGTGAAATTCTTTGCAGTTATGCTTAAACTGGATGATTTGGAACCAATTTCAGCAAGTTTCAAGCATGAAATTGAAAAAAAAACACTTTTTCTGAAACAAGCTCTAAATCGTGTTTGATGCACTCTGTTAAGTGAAATTCTTTGCAGTTATGCTTAAACTCGATGATTTTGAACCAATTTCTGCAAGTTTCAAGCATGAAATTGAAAAAAAAAAACTTTTTCTGAAACAAGCTCTAAATCGTGTTTGATGCACTCTGTTAGTGAAATTCTTTGCAGTTATGCTTAAACTCGATGATTTGGAACCAATTTCAGCAAGTTTCAAGCATGAAATTGAAAAAAAAACACTTTTTCTGAAACAAGCTCTAAATCGTGTTTGATGCACTCTGTTAGTGAAATTCTTTGCAGTTATGCTTAAACTCATTGATTTGGAACCAATTTCAGCAAGTTTCAAGCATGAAATTGAAAAAAAAACACTTTTTCTGAAACAAGCTCTAAATCGTGTTTGATGCACTCTGTTAGTGAAATTCTTTGCAGTTATGCTTAAACTCATTGATTTGGAACCAATTTCAGCAAGTTTCAAGCATGAAATTGAAAAAAAAACACTTTTTCTGAAACAAGCTCTAAATCGTGTTTGATGCACTTTGTTAGTGAAATTCTTTGCAGTTATGCTTAAACTCGATGATTTGTAACCAATTTCAGCAAGTTTCAAGCATGAAATTAAAAAAAAAACACTTTTTCTGAAACAAGCTCTAAATCGTGTTTGATGCACTCTGTTAGTGAAATTCTTTGCAGTTATGCTTAAACTCGATGATTTTGAACCAATTTCTGCAAGTTTCAAGCATGAAATTGAAAAAAAAAAAACTTTTTCTGAAACAAGCTCTAAATCGTGTTTGATGCACTCTGTTAGTGAAATTCTTTGCAGTTATGCTTAAACTCGATGATTTGGAACCAATTTCAGCAAGTTTCAAGCATGAAATTTAAAAAAAAACACTTTTTCTGAAACAAGCTCTAAATCGTGTTTGATGCACTTTGTTAGTGAAATTCTTTGCAGTTATGCTTAAACTCGATGATTTGGAACCAATTTCAGCAAGTTTCAAGCATGAAATTGAAAAAAAAAAACTTTTTCTGAAACAAGCTCTAAATCGTGTTTGATGCACTCTGTTAGTGAAATTCTTTGCAGTTATGCTTAAACTCATTGATTTGGAACCAATTTCAGCAAGTTTCAAGCATGAAATTGAAAAAAAAACACTTTTTCTGAAACAAGCTCTAAATCGTGTTTGATGCACTCTGTTAGTGAAATTCTTTGCAGTTATGCTTAAACTCGATGATTTGGAACCAATTTCAGCAAGTTTCAAGCATGAAATTGAAAAAAACCCACTTTTTCTGAAACAAGCTCTAAATCGTGTTTGATGCACTTTGTTAGTGAAATTCTTTGCAGTTATGCTTAAACTCGATGATTTGGAACCAATTTCAGCAAGTTTCAAGCATGAAATTGAAAAAAAAACACTTTTTCTGAAACAAGCTCTAAATCGTGTTTGATGCACTCTGTTAGTGAAATTCTTTGCAGTTATGCTTAAACTCGATGATTTGGAACCAATTTCAGCAAGTTTCAAGCATGAAATTGAAAAAAAAACACTTTTTCTGAAACAAGCTCTAAATCGTGTTTGATGCACTTTGTTAGTGAAATTCTTTGCAGTTATGCTTAAACTCGATGATTTGGAACCAATTTCAGCAAGTTTCAAGCATGAAATTGAAAAAAAAACACTTTTTCTGAAACAAGCTCTAAATCGTGTTTGATGCACTCTGTTAGTGAAATTCTTTGCAGTTATGCTTAAACTCGATGATTTGGAACCAATTTCAGCAAGTTTCAAGCATGAAATTGAAAAAAAAAAACTTTTTCTGAAACAAGCTCTAAATCGTGTTTGATGCACTCTGTTAGTGAAATTCTTTGCAGTTATGCTTAAACTCGATGATTTGGAACCAATTTCAGCAAGTTTCAAGCATGAAATTGAAAAAAAAACACTTTTTCTGAAACAAGCTCTAAATCGTGTTTGATGCACTTTGTTAGTGAAATTCTTTGCAGTTATGCTTAAACTCGATGATTTGGAACCAATTTCAGCAAGTTTCAAGCATGAAATTGAAAAAAAAACACTTTTTCTGAAACAAGCTCTAAATCGTGTTTGATGCACTCTGTTAGTGAAATTCTTTGCAGTTATGCTTAAACTCGATGATTTGGAACCAATTTCTGCAAGTTTCAAGCATGAAATTGAAAAAAAAACACTTTTTCTGAAACAAGCTCTAAATCGTGTTTGATGCACTTTGTTAGTGAAATTCTTTGCAGTTATGCTTAAACTCGATGATTTGGAACCAATTTCAGCAAGTTTCAAGCATGAAATTGAAAAAAAAACACTTTTTCTGAAACAAGCTCTAAATCGTGTTTGATGCACTCTGTTAGTGAAATTCTTTGCAGTTATGCTTAAACTCGATGATTTGGAACCAATTTCAGCAAGTTTCAAGCATGAAATTGAAAAAAAAACACTTTTTCTGAAACAAGCTCTAAATCGTGTTTGATGCACTTTGTTAGTGAAATTCTTTGCAGTTATGCTTAAACTCGATGATTTGGAACCAATTTCAGCAAGTTTCAAGCATGAAATTGAAAAAAAAACACTTTTTCTGAAACAAGCTCTAAATCGTGTTTGATGCACTCTGTTAGTGAAATTCTTTGCAGTTATGCTTAAACTCGATGATTTGGAACCAATTTCTGCAAGTTTCAAGCATGAAATTGAAAAAAAAACACTTTTTCTGAAACAAGCTCTAAATCGTGTTTGATGCACTTCTGTTAGTGAAATTCTTTGCAGTTATGCTTAAACTCGATGATTTGGAACCAATTTCAGCAAGTTTCAAGCATGAAATTGAAAAAAAAACACTTTTTCTGAAACAAGCTCTAAATCGTGTTTGATGCACTCTGTTAGTGAAATTCTTTGCAGTTATGCTTAAACTCATTGATTTGGAACCAATTTTAGCAAGTTTCAAGCATGAAATTGAAAAAAAAACACTTTTTCTGAAACAAGCTCTAAATCGTGTTTGATGCACTTTGTTAGTGAAATTCTTTGCAGTTATGCTTAAACTGGATGATTTGGAACCAATTTCAGCAAGTTTCAAGCATGAAATTGAAAAAAAAACACTTTTTCTGAAACAAGCTCTAAATCGTGTTTGATGCACTCTGTTAAGTGAAATTCTTTGCAGTTATGCTTAAACTCGATGATTTTGAACCAATTTCTGCAAGTTTCAAGCATGAAATTGAAAAAAAAACACTTTTTCTGAAACAAGCTCTAAATCGTGTTTGATGCACTCTGTTAGTGAAATTCTTTGCAGTTATGCTTAAACTCGATGATTTGGAACCAATTTCAGCAAGTTTCAAGCATGAAATTGAAAAAAAAACACTTTTTCTGAAACAAGCTCTAAATCGTGTTTGATGCACTTTGTTAGTGAAATTCTTTGCAGTTATGCTTAAACTCGATGATTTGGAACCAAATTCAGCAAGTTTCAAGCATGAAATTGAAAAAAAAAAACTTTTTCTGAAACAAGCTCTAAATCGTGTTTGATGCACTCTGTTAGTGAAATTCTTTGCAGTTATGCTTAAACTCGATGATTTGGATCCAATTTCAGCAAGTTTCAAGCATGAAATTGAAAAAAAAACACTTTTTCTGAAACAAGCTCTAAATCGTGTTTGATGCACTTTGTTAGTGAAATTCTTTGCAGTTATGCTTAAACTCGATGATTTGGAACCAATTTCAGCAAGTTTCAAGCATGAAATTTAAAAAAAAACACTTTTTCTGAAACAAGCTCTAAATCGTGTTTGATGCACTCTGTTAGTGAAATTCTTTGCAGTTATGCTTAAACTCATTGATTTGGAACCAATTTCAGCAAGTTTCAAGCATGAAATTGAAAAAAAAACACTTTTTCTGAAACAAGCTCTAAATCGTGTTTGATGCACTTTGTTAGTGAAATTCTTTGCAGTTATGCTTAAACTCGATGATTTGGAACCAATTTCAGCAAGTTTCAAGCATGAAATTGAAAAAAAAACACTTTTTCTGAAACAAGCTCTAAATCGTGTTTGATGCACTCTGTTAGTGAAATTCTTTGCAGTTATGCTTAAACTCATTGATTTGGAACCAATTTCAGCAAGTTTCAAGCATGAAATTGAAAAAAAAAAACTTTTTCTGAAACAAGCTCTAAATCGTGTTTGATGCACTCTGTTAGTGAAATTCTTTGCAGTTATGCTTAAACTCATTGATTTGGAACCAATTTCAGCAAGTTTCAAGCATGAAATTAAAAAAAAAACACTTTTTCTGAAACAAGCTCTAAATCGTGTTTGATGCACTTTGTTAGTGAAATTCTTTGCAGTTATGCTTAAACTCGATGATTTGGAACCAATTTCAGCAAGTTTCAAGCATGAAATTGAAAAAAAAACACTTTTTCTGAAACAAGCTCTAAATCGTGTTTGATGCACTCTGTTAGTGAAATTCTTTGCAGTTATGCTTAAACTCGATGATTTGGATCCAATTTCAGCAAGTTTCAAGCATGAAATTGAAAAAAAAAAACTTTTTCTGAAACAAGCTCTAAATCGTGTTCGATGCACTTTGTTAGTGAAATTCTTTGCAGTTATGCTTAAACTCGATGATTTGGAACCAATTTCAGCAAGTTTCAAGCATGAAATTGAAAAAAAAACACTTTTTCTGAAACAAGCTCTAAATCGTGTTTGATGCACTCTGTTAGTGAAATTCTTTGCAGTTATGCTTAAACTCATTGATTTGGAACCAATTTCAGCAAGTTTCAAGCATGAAATTGAAAAAAAAAAACTTTTTCTGAAACAAGCTCTAAATCGTGTTTGATGCACTCTGTTAGTGAAATTCTTTGCAGTTATGCTTAAACTCATTGATTTGGAACCAATTTCAGCAAGTTTCAAGCATGAAATTGAAAAAAAAAACACTTTTTCTGAAACAAGCTCTAAATCGTGTTTGATGCACTTTGTTAGTGAAATTCTTTGCAGTTATGCTTATACTCGATGATTTGGAACCAATTTCAGCAAGTTTCAAGCATGAAATTGAAAAAAAAACACTTTTTCTGAAACAAGCTCTAAATCGTGTTTGATGCACTCTGTTAGTGAAATTCTTTGCAGTTATGCTTAAACTCGATGATTTTGAACCAATTTCTGCAAGTTTCAAGCATGAAATTGAAAAAAAAAAACTTTTTCTGAAACAAGCTCTAAATCGTGTTTGATGCACTCTGTTAGTGAAATTCTTTGCAGTTATGCTTAAACTCGATGATTTGGAACCAATTTCAGCAAGTTTCAAGCATGAAATTGAAAAAAAAACACTTTTTCTGAAACAAGCTCTAAATCTTGTTTGATGCACTTTGTTAGTGAAATTCTTTGCAGTTATGCTTAAACTGGATGATTTGGAACCAATTTTAGCAAGTTTCAAGCATGAAATTGAAAAAAAAACACTTTTTCTGAAACAAGCTCTAAATCATGTTTGATGCACTCTGTTAGTGAAATTCTTTGCAGTTATGCTTAAACTCGATGATTTGGATCCAATTTCAGCAAGTTTCAAGCATGAAATTGAAAAAAAAACACTTTTTCTGAAACAAGCTCTAAATCGTGTTTGATGCACTTTGTTAGTGAAATTCTTTGCAGTTATGCTTAAACTCGATGATTTGGAACCAATTTCAGCAAGTTTCAAGCATGAAATTGAAAAAAAAACACTTTTTCTGAAACAAGCTCTAAATCGTGTTTGATGCACTCTGTTAGTGAAATTCTTTGCAGTTATGCTTAAACTCATTGATTTGGAACCAATTTCATTAAGTTTCAAGCATGAAATTGAAAAAAAAAAACTTTTTCTGAAACAAGCTCTAAATCGTGTTTGATGCACTCTGTTAGTGAAATTCTTTGCAGTTATGCTTAAACTCATTGATTTGGAACCAATTTCAGCAAGTTTCAAGCATGAAATTGAAAAAAAAACACTTTTTCTGAAACAAGCTCTAAATCGTGTTTGATGCACTTTGTTAGTGAAATTCTTTGCAGTTATGCTTAAACTCGATGATTTGGAACCAATTTCAGCAAGTTTCAAGCATGAAATTGAAAAAAAAACACTTTTTCTGAAACAAGCTCTAAATCGTGTTTGATGCACTCTGTTAAGTGAAATTCTTTGCAGTTATGCTTAAACTCAATGATTTTGAACCAATTTCTGCAAGTTTCAAGCATGAAATTGAAAAAAAAACACTTTTTCTGAAACAAGCTCTAAATCGTGTTTGATGCACTCTGTTAGTGAAATTCTTTGCAGTTATGCTTAAACTCGATGATTAGGAACCAATTTCAGCAAGTTTCAAGCATGAAATTGAAAAAAAAACACTTTTTCTGAAACAAGCTCTAAATCTTGTTTGATGCACTTTGTTAGTGAAATTCTTTGCAGTTATGCTTAAACTGGATGATTTGGAACCAATTTTAGCAAGTTTCAAGCATGAAATTGAAAAAAAAACACTTTTTCTGAAACAAGCTCTAAATCATGTTTGATGCACTCTGTTAGTGAAATTCTTTGCAGTTATGCTTAAACTCGATGATTTGGATCCAATTTCAGCAAGTTTCAAGCATGAAATTGAAAAAAAAACACTTTTTCTGAAACAAGCTCTAAATCGTGTTTGATGCACTCTGTTAAGTGAAATTCTTTGCAGTTATGCTTAAACTCGATGATTTGGAACCAATTTCAGCAAGTTTCAAGCATGAAATTGAAAAAAAAAAACTTTTTCTGAAACAAGCTCTAAATCGTGTTTGATGCACTTTGTTAGTGAAATTCTTTGCAGTTATGCTTAAACTCGATGATTTGGAACCAATTTCAGCAAGTTTCAAGCATGAAATTGAAAAAAAAACACTTTTTCTGAAACAAGCTCTAAATCGTGTTTGATGCACTCTGTTAGTGAAATTCTTTGCAGTTATGCTTAAACTCATTGATTTGGAACCAATTTCAGCAAGTTTCAAGCATGAAATTGAAAAAAAAACACTTTTTCTGAAACAAGCTCTAAATCGTGTTTGATGCACTTTGTTAGTGAAATTCTTTGCAGTTATGCTTAAACTCGATGATTTGGAACCAATTTCAGCAAGTTTCAAGCATGAAATTGAAAAAAAACCACTTTTTCTGAAACAAGCTCTAAATCGTGTTTGATGCACTTTGTTAGTGAAATTCTTTGCAGTTATGCTTAAACTCGATGATTTGGATCCAATTTCAGCAAGTTTCAAGCATGAACTTGAAAAAAAAACACTTTTTCTGAAACAAGCTCTAAATCGTGTTTGATGCACTTTGTTAGTGAAATTCTTTGCAGTTATGCTTAAACTCGATGATTTGGAACCAATTTCAGCAAGTTTCAACCATGAAATTGAAAAAAAAAACACTTTTTCTGAAACAAGCTCTAAATCGTGTTTGATGCACTCTGTTAGTGAAATTCTTTGCAGTTATGCTTAAACTCATTGATTTGGAACCAATATCAGCAAGTTTCAAGCATGAAATTGAAAAAAAAAACACTTTTTCTGAAACAAGCTCTAAATCGTGTTTGATGCACTCTGTTAGTGAAATTCTTTGCAGTTATGCTTAAACTCATTGATTTGGAACCAATTTCAGCAAGTTTCAAGCATGAAATTGAAAAAAAAACACTTTTTCTGAAACAAGCTCTAAATCGTGTTTGATGCACTTTGTTAGTGAAATTCTTTGCAGTTATGCTTAAACTCGATGATTTGGAACCAATTTCAGCAAGTTTCAAGCATGAAATTGAAAAAAAAACACTTTTTCTGAAACAAGCTCTAAATCGTGTTTGATGCACTCTGTTAAGTGAAATTCTTTGCAGTTATGCTTAAACTCGATGATTTTGAACCAATTTCTGCAAGTTTCAAGCATGAAATTGAAAAAAAAACACTTTTTCTGAAACAAGCTCTAAATCGTGTTTGATGCACTCTGTTAGTGAAATTCTTTGCAGTTATGCTTAAACTCGATGATTTGGAACCAATTTCAGTAAGTTTCAAGCATGAAATTGAAAAAAAAACACTTTTTCTGAAACAAGCTCTAAATCTTGTTTGATGCACTTTGTTAGTGAAATTCTTTGCAGTTATGCTTAAACTGGATGATTTGGAACCAATTTTAGCAAGTTTCAAGCATGAAATTGAAAAAAAAACACTTTTTCTGAAACAAGCTCTAAATCGTGTTTGATGCACTTTGTTAGTGAAATTCTTTGCAGTTATGCTTAAACTCGATGATTTGGAACCAATTTCAGCAAGTTTCAAGCATGAAATTGAAAAAAAACCACTTTTTCTGAAACAAGCTCTAAATCGTGTTTGATGCACTTTGTTAGTGAAATTCTTTGCAGTTATGCTTAAACTCGATGATTTGGATCCAATTTCAGCAAGTTTCAAGCATGAACTTGAAAAAAAAACACTTTTTCTGAAACAAGCTCTAAATCGTGTTTGATGCACTTTGTTAGTGAAATTCTTTGCAGTTATGCTTAAACTCGATGATTTGGAACCAATTTCAGCAAGTTTCAAGCATGAAATTGAAAAAAAAACACTTTTTCTGAAACAAGCTCTAAATCGTGTTTGATGCACTCTGTTAGTGAAATTCTTTGCAGTTATGCTTAAACTCGATTGATTTGGAACCAATTTCAGCAAGTTTCAAGCATGAAATTGAAAAAAAAACACTTTTTCTGAAACAAGCTCTAAATCGTGTTTGATGCACTCTGTTAGTGAAATTCTTTGCAGTTATGCGTAAACTCGATTGATTTGGAACCAATTTCAGCAAGTTTCAAGCATGAAATTGAAAAAAAAACACTTTTTCTGAAACAAGCTCTAAATCGTGTTTGATGCACTTTGTTAGTGAAATTCTTTGCAGTTATGCTTAAACTGGATGATTTGGAACCAATTTCAGCAAGTTTCAAGCATGAAATTGAAAAAAAAAAAACTTTTTCTGAAACAAGCTCTAAATCGTGTTTGATGCACTCTGTTAAGTGAAATTCTTTGCAGTTATGCTTAAACTCGATGATTTGGAACCAATTTCAGCAAGTTTCAAGCATGAAATTGAAAAAAAAAAACTTTTTCTGAAACAAGCTCTAAATCGTGTTTGATGCACTCTGTTAGTGAAATTCTTTGCAGTTATGCTTAAACTCATTGATTTGGAACCAATTTCAGCAAGTTTCAAGCATGAAATTGAAAAAAAAAACACTTTTTCTGAAACAAGCTCTAAATCGTGTTTGATGCACTTTGTTAGTGAAATTCTTTGCAGTTATGCTTAAACTCGATGATTTGGAACCAATTTCAGCAAGTTTCAAGCATGAAATTGAAAAAAAAACACTTTTTCTGAAACAAGCTCTAAATCGTGTTTGATGCACTCTGTTAAGTGAAATTCTTTGCAGTTATGCTTAAACTCGATGATTTGGAACCAATTTCAGCAAGTTTCAAGCATGAAATTGAAAAAAAAACACTTTTTCTGAAACAAGCTCTAAATCGTGTTTGATGCACTCTGTTAGTGAAATTCTTTGCAGTTATGCTTAAACTCGATGATTTGGAACCAATTTCAGCAAGTTTCAAGCATGAAATTGAAAAAAAAACACTTTTTCTGAAACAAGCTCTAAATCGTGTTTGATGCACTTTGTTAGTGAAATTCTTTGCAGTTATGCTTAAACTCGATGATTTGGAACCAATTTCAGCAAGTTTCAAGCATGAAATTGAAAAAAAAACACTTTTTCTGAAACAAGCTCTAAATCGTGTTTGATGCACTCTGTTAGTGAAATTCTTTGCAGTTATGCTTAAACTCGATTGATTTGGAACCAATTTCAGCAAGTTTCAAGCATGAAATTGAAAAAAAAACACTTTTTCTGAAACAAGCTCTAAATCGTGTTTGATGCACTCTTGTTAGTGAAATTCTTTGCAGTTATGCTTAAACTCGATGATTTGGAACCAATTTCAGCAAGTTTCAAGCATGAAATTGAAAAAAAAACACTTTTTCTGAAACAAGCTCTAAATCGTGTTTGATGCACTCTGTTAGTGAAATTCTTTGCAGTTATGCTTAAACTCGATTGATTTGGAACCAATTTCAGCAAGTTTCAAGCATGAAATTGAAAAAAAAACACTTTTTCTGAAACAAGCTCTAAATCGTGTTTGATGCACTCTGTTAGTGAAATTCTTTGCAGTTATGCTTAAACTCGATGAATTTGGAACCAATTTCAGCAAGTTTCAAGCATGAAATTGAAAAAAAAACACTTTTTCTGAAACAAGCTCTAAATCGTGTTTGATGCACTCTGTTAGTGAAATTCTTTGCAGTTATGCTTAAACTCGATGATTTGGAACCAATTTCAGCAAGTTTCAAGCATGAAATTGAAAAAAAAAACACTTTTTCTGAAACAAGCTCTAAATCGTGTTTGATGCACTCTGTTAAGTGAAATTCTTTGCAGTTATGCTTAAACTCGATGATTTGGAACCAATTTCTGCAAGTTTCAAGCATGAAATTGAAAAAAAAAACACTTTTTCTGAAACAAGCTCTAAATCGTGTTTGATGCACTCTGTTAGTGAAATTCTTTGCAGTTATGCTTAAACTCGATGATTTGGAACCAATTTCAGCAAGTTTCAAGCATGAAATTGAAAAAAAAACACTTTTTCTGAAACAAGCTCTAAATCGTGTTTGATGCACTCTGTTAGTGAAATTCTTTGCAGTTATGCTTAAACTCGATTGATTTGGAACCAATTTCAGCAAGTTTCAAGCATGAAATTGAAAAAAAAACACTTTTTCTGAAACAAGCTCTAAATCGTGTTTGATGCACTCTGTTAGTGAAATTCTTTGCAGTTATGCTTAAACTCGATTGATTTGGAACCAATTTCAGCAAGTTTCAAGCATGAAATTGAAAAAAAAACACTTTTTCTGAAACAAGCTCTAAATCGTGTTTGATGCACTCTGTTAGTGAAATTCTTTGCAGTTATGCTTAAACTGGATGATTTGGAACCAATTTCAGCAAGTTTCAAGCATGAAATTGAAAAAAAAACACTTTTTCTGAAACAAGCTCTAAATCGTGTTTGATGCACTCTGTTAAGTGAAATTCTTTGCAGTTATGCTTAAACTCGATGATTTGGAACCAATTTCAGCAAGTTTCAAGCATGAAATTGAAAAAAAAACACTTTTTCTGAAACAAGCTCTAAATCGTGTTTGATGCACTCTGTTAGTGAAATTCTTTGCAGTTATGCTTAAACTCGATGATTTGGAACCAATTTCAGCAAGTTTCAAGCATGAAATTGAAAAAAAAAACACTTTTTCTGAAACAAGCTCTAAATCGTGTTTGATGCACTTTGTTAGTGAAATTCTTTGCAGTTATGCTTAAAACTCGATGATTTGGAACCAAATTCAGCAAGTTTCAAGCATGAAATTGAAAAAAAAACAACTTTTTCTGAAACAAGCTCTAAATCGTGTTTGATGCACTCTGTTAGTGAAATTCTTTGCAGTTATGCTTAAACTCGATGATTTGGAACCAATTTCAGCAAGTTTCAAGCATGAAATTGAAAAAAAAACACTTTTTCTGAAACAAGCTCTAAATCGTGTTTGATGCACTTTGTTAGTGAAATTCTTTGCAGTTATGCTTAAACTCGATGATTTGGAACCAATTTCAGCAAGTTTCAAGCATGAAATTGAAAAAAAAACACTTTTTCTGAAACAAGCTCTAAATCGTGTTTGATGCACTCTGTTAGTGAAATTCTTTGCAGTTATGCTTAAACTCGATTGATTTGGAACCAATTTCAGCAAGTTTCAAGCATGAAATTGAAAAAAAAAACACTTTTTCTGAAAAAAAGCTCTAAATCGTGTTTGATGCACTCTGTTAGTGAAATTCTTTGCAGTTATGCTTAAACTCGATGATTTGGAACCAATTTCAGCAAGTTTCAAGCATGAAATTGAAAAAAAAAACACTTTTTCTGAAACAAGCTCTAAATCGTGTTTGATGCACTTTGTTAGTGAAATTCTTTGCAGTTATGCTTAAACTCGATGATTTGGAACCAATTTCAGCAAGTTTCAAGCATGAAATTGAAAAAAAAACACTTTTTCTGAAACAAGCTCTAAATCGTGTTTGATGCACTCTGTTAGTGAAATTCTTTGCAGTTATGCTTAAACTCGATGATTTGGAACCAATTTCATGAAATTGAAAAAAAAACACTTTTTCTGAAACAAGCTCTAAATCGTGTTTGATGCACTCTGTTAGTGAAATTCTTTGCAGTTATGCTTAAACTCGATGATTTGGAACCAATTTCAGCAAGTTTCAAGCATGAAATTGAAAAAAAAAACACTTTTTCTGAAACAAGCTCTAAATCGTGTTTGATGCACTTTGTTAGTGAAATTCTTTGCAGTTATGCTTAAACTCGATGATTTGGAACCAATTTCAGCAAGTTTCAAGCATGAAATTGAAAAAAAAACACTTTTTCTGAAACAAGCTCTAAATCGTGTTTGATGCACTCTGTTAGTGAAATTCTTTGCAGTTATGCTTAAACTCGATGATTTGGAACCAATTTCAGCAAGTTTCAAGCATGAAATTGAAAAAAAAACACTTTTTCTGAAACAAGCTCTAAATCGTGTTTGATGCACTCTGTTAGTGAAATTCTTTGCAGTTATGCTTAAACTCGATGATTTGGAACCAATTTCAGCAAGTTTCAAGCATGAAATTGAAAAAAAAAACACTTTTTCTGAAACAAGCTCTAAATCGTGTTTGATGCACTTTGTTAGTGAAATTCTTTGCAGTTATGCTTAAACTCGATGATTTGGAACCAATTTCAGCAAGTTTCAAGCATGAAATTGAAAAAAAAAACACTTTTTCTGAAACAAGCTCTAAATCGTGTTTGATGCACTTTGTTAGTGAAATTCTTTGCAGTTATGCTTAAACTCGATGATTTGGAACCAACTTTAGCAAGTTTCAAGCATGAAATTGAAAAAAAAACACTTTTTCTGAAACAAGCTCTAAATCGTGTTTGATGCACTCTGTTAGTGAAATTCTTTGCAGTTATGCTTAAACTCGATGATTTGGAACCAATTTCAGCAAGTTTCAAGCATGAAATTGAAAAAAAAACACTTTTTCTGAAACAAGCTCTAAATCGTGTTTGATGCACTTTGTTAGTGAAATTCTTTGCAGTTATGCTTAAACTCGATGATTTGGAACCAATTTCAGCAAGTTTCAAGCATGAAATTGAAAAAAAAACACTTTTTCTGAAACAAGCTCTAAATCGTGTTTGATGCACTCTGTTAGTGAAATTCTTTGCAGTTATGCTTAAACTCGATGATTTGGAACCAATTTCAGCAAGTTTCAAGCATGAAATTGAAAAAAAAACACTTTTTCTGAAACAAGCTCTAAATCGTGTTTGATGCACTCTGTTAGTGAAATTCTTTGCAGTTATGCTTAAACTCGATGATTTGGAACCAATTTCAGCAAGTTTCAAGCATGAAATTGAAAAAAAAACACTTTTTCTGAAACAAGCTCTAAATCGTGTTTGATGCACTTTGTTAGTGAAATTCTTTGCAGTTATGCTTAAACTCGATGATTTGGAACCAATTTCAGCAAGTTTCAAGCATGAAATTGAAAAAAAAACACTTTTTCTGAAACAAGCTCTAAATCGTGTTTGATGCACTCTGTTAGTGAAATTCTTTGCAGTTATGCTTAAACTCGATGATTTGGAACCAATTTCAGCAAGTTTCAAGCATGAAATTGAAAAAAAAAACACTTTTTCTGAAACAAGCTCTAAATCGTGTTTGATGCACTTTGTTAGTGAAATTCTTTGCAGTTATGCTTAAACTCGATGATTTGGAACCAATTTCAGCAAGTTTCAAGCATGAAATTGAAAAAAAAAACACTTTTTCTGAAACAAGCTCTAAATCGTGTTTGATGCACTTTGTTAGTGAAATTCTTTGCAGTTATGCTTAAACTCGATGATTTGGAACCAATTTCAGCAAGTTTCAAGCATGAAATTGAAAAAAAAACACTTTTTCTGAAACAAGCTCTAAATCGTGTTTGATGCACTCTGTTAGTGAAATTCTTTGCAGTTATGCTTAAACTCGATTGATTTGGAACCAATTTCAGCAAGTTTCAAGCATGAAATTGAAAAAAAAAACACTTTTTCTGAAACAAGCTCTAAATCGTGTTTGATGCACTTTGTTAGTGAAATTCTTTGCAGTTATGCTTAAACTCGATGATTTGGAACCAATTTCAGCAAGTTTCAAGCATGAAATTGAAAAAAAAACACTTTTTCTGAAACAAGCTCTAAATCGTGTTTGATGCACTTTGTTAGTGAAATTCTTTGCAGTTATGCTTAAACTCGATGATTTGGAACCAATTTCAGCAAGTTTCAAGCATGAAATTGAAAAAAAAACACTTTTTCTGAAACAAGCTCTAAATCGTGTTTGATGCACTCTGTTAGTGAAATTCTTTGCAGTTATGCTTAAACTCGATGATTTGGAACCAATTTCAGCAAGTTTCAAGCATGAAATTGAAAAAAAAACACTTTTTCTGAAACAAGCTCTAAATCGTGTTTGATGCACTTTGTTAGTGAAATTCTTTGCAGTTATGCTTAAACTCGATGATTTGGAACCAATTTCAGCAAGTTTCAAGCATGAAATTGAAAAAAAAACACTTTTTCTGAAACAAGCTCTAAATCGTGTTTGATGCACTTTGTTAGTGAAATTCTTTGCAGTTATGCTTAAACTCGATGATTTGGAACCAATTTCAGCAAGTTTCAAGCATGAAATTGAAAAAAAAACACTTTTTCTGAAACAAGCTCTAAATCGTGTTTGATGCACTTTGTTAGTGAAATTCTTTGCAGTTATGCTTAAACTCGATGATTTGGAACCAATTTCAGCAAGTTTCAAGCATGAAATTGAAAAAAAAACACTTTTTCTGAAACAAGCTCTAAATCGTGTTTGATGCACTTTGTTAGTGAAATTCTTTGCAGTTATGCTTAAACTCGATGATTTGGAACCAATTTCAGCAAGTTTCAAGCATGAAATTGAAAAAAAAACACTTTTTCTGAAACAAGCTCTAAATCGTGTTTGATGCACTCTGTTAGTGAAATTCTTTGCAGTTATGCTTAAACTCGATGATTTGGAACCAATTTCAGCAAGTTTCAAGCATGAAATTGAAAAAAAAACACTTTTTCTGAAACAAGCTCTAAATCGTGTTTGATGCACTTTGTTAGTGAAATTCTTTGCAGTTATGCTTAAACTCGATGATTTGGAACCAATTTCAGCAAGTTTCAAGCATGAAATTGAAAAAAAAACACTTTTTCTGAAACAAGCTCTAAATCGTGTTTGATGCACTCTGTTAGTGAAATTCTTTGCAGTTATGCTTAAACTCGATGATTTGGAACCAATTTCAGCAAGTTTCAAGCATGAAATTGAAAAAAAAAACACTTTTTCTGAAACAAGCTCTAAATCGTGTTTGATGCACTCTGTTAGTGAAATTCTTTGCAGTTATGCTTAAACTCGATGATTTGGAACCAATTTCAGCAAGTTTCAAGCATGAAATTGAAAAAAAAACACTTTTTCTGAAACAAGCTCTAAATCGTGTTTGATGCACTTTGTTAGTGAAATTCTTTGCAGTTATGCTTAAACTCGATGATTTGGAACCAATTTCAGCAAGTTTCAAGCATGAAATTGAAAAAAAAACACTTTTTCTGAAACAAGCTCTAAATCGTGTTTGATGCACTCTGTTAGTGAAATTCTTTGCAGTTATGCTTAAACTCGATGATTTGGAACCAATTTCAGCAAGTTTCAAGCATGAAATTGAAAAAAAAACACTTTTTCTGAAACAAGCTCTAAATCGTGTTTGATGCACTTTGTTAGTGAAATTCTTTGCAGTTATGCTTAAACTCGATGATTTGGAACCAATTTCAGCAAGTTTCAAGCATGAAATTGAAAAAAAAACACTTTTTCTGAAACAAGCTCTAAATCGTGTTTGATGCACTCTGTTAGTGAAATTCTTTGCAGTTATGCTTAAACTCGATGATTTGGAACCAATTTCAGCAAGTTTCAAGCATGAAATTGAAAAAAAAAACACTTTTTCTGAAACAAGCTCTAAATCGTGTTTGATGCACTTTGTTAGTGAAATTCTTTGCAGTTATGCTTAAACTCGATTGATTTGGAACCAATTTCAGCAAGTTTCAAGCATGAAATTGAAAAAAAAACACTTTTTCTGAAACAAGCTCTAAATCGTGTTTGATGCACTTTGTTAGTGAAATTCTTTGCAGTTATGCTTAAACTCGATGATTTGGAACCAATTTCAGCAAGTTTCAAGCATGAAATTGAAAAAAAAAAACTTTTTCTGAAACAAGCTCTAAATCGTGTTTGATGCACTTTGTTAGTGAAATTCTTTGCAGTTATGCTTAAACTCGATGATTTGGAACCAATTTCAGCAAGTTTCAAGCATGAAATTGAAAAAAAAACACTTTTTCTGAAACAAGCTCTAAATCGTGTTTGATGCACTTTGTTAGTGAAATTCTTTGCAGTTATGCTTAAACTCGATGATTTGGAACCAATTTCAGCAAGTTTCAAGCATGAAATTGAAAAAAAAAACACTTTTTCTGAAACAAGCTCTAAATCGTGTTTGATGCACTCTGTTAGTGAAATTCTTTGCAGTTATGCTTAAACTCGATGATTTGGAACCAATTTCAGCAAGTTTCAAGCATGAAATTGAAAAAAAAAACACTTTTTCTGAAACAAGCTCTAAATCGTGTTTGATGCACTTTGTTAGTGAAATTCTTTGCAGTTATGCTTAAACTCGATGATTTGGAACCAATTTCAGCAAGTTTCAAGCATGAAATTGAAAAAAAAACACTTTTTCTGAAACAAGCTCTAAATCGTGTTTGATGCACTTTGTTAGTGAAATTCTTTGCAGTTATGCTTAAACTCGATGATTTGGAACCAATTTCAGCAAGTTTCAAGCATGAAATTGAAAAAAAAACACTTTTTCTGAAACAAGCTCTAAATCGTGTTTGATGCACTCTGTTAGTGAAATTCTTTGCAGTTATGCTTAAACTCGATGATTTGGAACCAATTTCAGCAAGTTTCAAGCATGAAATTGAAAAAAAAACACTTTTTCTGAAACAAGCTCTAAATCGTGTTTGATGCACTCTGTTAGTGAAATTCTTTGCAGTTATGCTTAAACTCGATGATTTGGAACCAATTTCTGCAAGTTTCAAGCATGAAATTGAAAAAAAAACACTTTTTCTGAAACAAGCTCTAAATCGTGTTTGATGCACTTTGTTAGTGAAATTCTTTGCAGTTATGCTTAAACTCGATGATTTGGAACCAATTTCAGCAAGTTTCAAGCATGAAATTGAAAAAAAAACACTTTTTCTGAAACAAGCTCTAAATCGTGTTTGATGCACTTTGTTAGTGAAATTCTTTGCAGTTATGCTTAAACTCGATGATTTGGAACCAATTTCAGCAAGTTTCAAGCATGAAATTGAAAAAAAAACACTTTTTCTGAAACAAGCTCTAAATCGTGTTTGATGCACTTTGTTAGTGAAATTCTTTGCAGTTATGCTTAAACTCGATGATTTGGAACCAATTTCAGCAAGTTTCAAGCATGAAATTGAAAAAAAAACACTTTTTCTGAAACAAGCTCTAAATCGTGTTTGATGCACTTTGTTAGTGAAATTCTTTGCAGTTATGCTTAAACTCGATGATTTGGAACCAATTTCAGCAAGTTTCAAGCATGAAATTGAAAAAAAAACACTTTTTCTGAAACAAGCTCTAAATCGTGTTTGATGCACTTTGTTAGTGAAATTCTTTGCAGTTATGCTTAAACTCGATGATTTGGAACCAATTTCAGCAAGTTTCAAGCATGAAATTGAAAAAAAAAACACTTTTTCTGAAACAAGCTCTAAATCGTGTTTGATGCACTTTGTTAGTGAAATTCTTTGCAGTTATGCTTAAACTCGATGATTTGGAACCAATTTCAGCAAGTTTCAAGCATGAAATTGAAAAAAAAAACACTTTTTCTGAAACAAGCTCTAAATCGTGTTTGATGCACTTTGTTAGTGAAATTCTTTGCAGTTATGCTTAAACTCGATGATTTGGAACCAATTTCAGCAAGTTTCAAGCATGAAATTGAAAAAAAAACACTTTTTCTGAAACAAGCTCTAAATCGTGTTTGATGCACTCTGTTAGTGAAATTCTTTGCAGTTATGCTTAAACTCGATGATTTGGAACCAATTTCAGCAAGTTTCAAGCATGAAATTGAAAAAAAAACACTTTTTCTGAAACAAGCTCTAAATCGTGTTTGATGCACTTTGTTAGTGAAATTCTTTGCAGTTATGCTTAAACTCGATGATTTGGAACCAATTTCAGCAAGTTTCAAGCATGAAATTGAAAAAAAAACACTTTTTCTGAAACAAGCTCTAAATCGTGTTTGATGCACTCTGTTAGTGAAATTCTTTGCAGTTATGCTTAAACTCGATGATTTGGAACCAATTTCAGCAAGTTTCAAGCATGAAATTGAAAAAAAAAACACTTTTTCTGAAACAAGCTCTAAATCGTGTTTGATGCACTTTGTTAGTGAAATTCTTTGCAGTTATGCTTAAACTCGATGATTTGGAACCAATTTCAGCAAGTTTCAAGCATGAAATTGAAAAAAAAAACACTTTTTCTGAAACAAGCTCTAAATCGTGTTTGATGCACTCTGTTAGTGAAATTCTTTGCAGTTATGCTTAAACTCGATGATTTGGAACCAATTTCAGCAAGTTTCAAGCATGAAATTGAAAAAAAAACACTTTTTCTGAAACAAGCTCTAAATCGTGTTTGATGCACTTTGTTAGTGAAATTCTTTGCAGTTATGCTTAAACTCGATGATTTGGAACCAATTTCAGCAAGTTTCAAGCATGAAATTGAAAAAAAAAACACTTTTTCTGAAACAAGCTCTAAATCGTGTTTGATGCACTTTGTTAGTGAAATTCTTTGCAGTTATGCTTAAACTCGATGATTTGGAACCAATTTCAGCAAGTTTCAAGCATGAAATTGAAAAAAAAACACTTTTTCTGAAACAAGCTCTAAATCGTGTTTGATGCACTTTGTTAGTGAAATTCTTTGCAGTTATGCTTAAACTCGATGATTTGGAACCAATTTCAGCAAGTTTCAAGCATGAAATTGAAAAAAAAACACTTTTTCTGAAACAAGCTCTAAATCGTGTTTGATGCACTTTGTTAGTGAAATTCTTTGCAGTTATGCTTAAACTCGATGATTTGGAACCAATTTCAGCAAGTTTCAAGCATGAAATTGAAAAAAAAACACTTTTTCTGAAACAAGCTCTAAATCGTGTTTGATGCACTCTGTTAGTGAAATTCTTTGCAGTTATGCTGAAACTCGTTGATTTGGAACCAATTTCAGCAAGTTTCAAGCATGAAATTGAAAAAAAAAAACTTTTTCTGAAACAAGCTCTAAATCGTGTTTGATGCACTCTGTTAGTGAAATTCTTTGCAGTTATGCTTAAACTCGATGATTTGGAACCAATTTCAGCAAGTTTCAAGCATGAAATTGAAAAAAAAACACTTTTTCTGAAACAAGCTCTAAATCGTGTTTGATGCACTTTGTTAGTGAAATTCTTTGCAGTTATGCTTAAACTCGATGATTTGGAACCAATTTCAGCAAGTTTCAAGCATGAAATTGAAAAAAAAAACACTTTTTCTGAAACAAGCTCTAAATCGTGTTTGATGCACTCTGTTAGTGAAATTCTTTGCAGTTATGCTTAAACTCGATTGATTTGGAACCAATTTCAGCAAGTTTCAAGCATGAAATTGAAAAAAAAACACTTTTTCTGAAACAAGCTCTAAATCGTGTTTGATGCACTCTGTTAGTGAAATTCTTTGCAGTTATGCTTAAACTCGATTGATTTGGAACCAATTTCAGCAAGTTTCAAGCATGAAATTGAAAAAAAAAACACTTTTTCTGAAACAAGCTCTAAATCGTGTTTGATGCACTTTGTTAGTGAAATTCTTTGCAGTTATGCTTAAACTCGATGATTTGGAACCAATTTCAGCAAGTTTCAAGCATGAAATTGAAAAAAAAACACTTTTTCTGAAACAAGCTCTAAATCGTGTTTGATGCACTCTGTTAAGTGAAATTCTTTGCAGTTATGCTTAAACTCGATGATTTGGAACCAATTTCTGCAAGTTTCAAGCATGAAATTGAAAAAAAAAACACTTTTTCTGAAACAAGCTCTAAATCGTGTTTGATGCACTCTGTTAGTGAAATTCTTTGCAGTTATGCTTAAACTCGATGATTTGGAACCAATTTCAGCAAGTTTCAAGCATGAAATTGAAAAAAAAACACTTTTTCTGAAACAAGCTCTAAATCTTGTTTGATGCACTTTGTTAGTGAAATTCTTTGCAGTTATGCTTAAACTGGATGATTTGGAACCAATTTTAGCAAGTTTCAAGCATGAAATTGAAAAAAAAACACTTTTTCTGAAACAAGCTCTAAATCATGTTTGATGCACTCTGTTAGTGAAATTCTTTGCAGTTATGCTTAAACTCGATGATTTGGATCCAATTTCAGCAAGTTTCAAGCATGAAATTGAAAAAAAAACACTTTTTCTGAAACAAGCTCTAAATCGTGTTTGATGCACTTTGTTAGTGAAATTCTTTGCAGTTATGCTTAAACTCGATGATTTGGAACCAATTTCAGCAAGTTTCAAGCATGAAATTGAAAAAAAAACACTTTTTCTGAAACAAGCTCTAAATCGTGTTTGATGCACTCTGTTAGTGAAATTCTTTGCAGTTATGCTTAAACTCATTGATTTGGAACCAATTTCAGCAAGTTTCAAGCATGAAATTGAAAAAAAAAAACTTTTTCTGAAACAAGCTCTAAATCGTGTTTGATGGACTCTGTTAGTGAAATTCTTTGCAGTTATGCTTAAACTCATTGATTTGGAACCAATTTCAGCAAGTTTCAAGCATGAAATTGAAAAAAAAACACTTTTTCTGAAACAAGCTCTAAATCGTGTTTGATGCACTTTGTTAGTGAAATTCTTTGCAGTTATGCTTAAACTCGATGATTTGGAACCAATTTCAGCAAGTTTCAAGCATGAAATTGAAAAAAAAAACACTTTTTCTGAAACAAGCTCTAAATCGTGTTTGATGCACTCTGTTAAGTGAAATTCTTTGCAGTTATGCTTAAACTCGATGATTTGGAACCAATTTCAGCAAGTTTCAAGCATGAAATTGAAAAAAAAACACTTTTTCTGAAACAAGCTCTAAATCGTGTTTGATGCACTCTGTTAGTGAAATTCTTTGCAGTTATGCTTAAACTCGATTGATTTGGAACCAATTTCAGCAAGTTTCAAGCATGAAATTGAAAAAAAAACACTTTTTCTGAAACAAGCTCTAAATCGTGTTTGATGCACTCTGTTAGTGAAATTCTTTGCAGTTATGCTTAAACTCGATTGATTTGGAACCAATTTCAGCAAGTTTCAAGCATGAAATTGAAAAAAAAAACACTTTTTCTGAAACAAGCTCTAAATCGTGTTTGATGCACTTTGTTAGTGAAATTCTTTGCAGTTATGCTTAAACTCGATGATTTGGAACCAATTTCAGCAAGTTTCAAGCATGAAATTGAAAAAAAAACACTTTTTCTGAAACAAGCTCTAAATCGTGTTTGATGCACTCTGTTAGTGAAATTCTTTGCAGTTATGCTTAAACTCGATGATTTGGAACCAATTTCTGCAAGTTTCAAGCATGAAATTGAAAAAAAAACACTTTTTCTGAAACAAGCTCTAAATCGTGTTTGATGCACTTTGTTAGTGAAATTCTTTGCAGTTATGCTTAAACTCGATGATTTGGAACCAATTTCAGCAAGTTTCAAGCATGAAATTGAAAAAAAAACACTTTTTCTGAAACAAGCTCTAAATCGTGTTTGATGCACTTTGTTAGTGAAATTCTTTGCAGTTATGCTTAAACTCGATGATTTGGAACCAATTTCAGCAAGTTTCAAGCATGAAATTGAAAAAAAAAACACTTTTTCTGAAACAAGCTCTAAATCGTGTTTGATGCACTTTGTTAGTGAAATTCTTTGCAGTTATGCTTAAACTCGATGATTTGGAACCAATTTCAGCAAGTTTCAAGCATGAAATTGAAAAAAAAACACTTTTTCTGAAACAAGCTCTAAATCGTGTTTGATGCACTTTGTTAGTGAAATTCTTTGCAGTTATGCTTAAACTCGATGATTTGGAACCAATTTCAGCAAGTTTCAAGCATGAAATTGAAAAAAAAACACTTTTTCTGAAACAAGCTCTAAATCGTGTTTGATGCACTCTGTTAGTGAAATTCTTTGCAGTTATGCTTAAACTCGATGATTTGGAACCAATTTCAGCAAGTTTCAAGCATGAAATTGAAAAAAAAAAACTTTTTCTGAAACAAGCTCTAAATCGTGTTTGATGCACTTTGTTAGTGAAATTCTTTGCAGTTATGCTTAAACTCGATGATTTGGAACCAATTTCAGCAAGTTTCAAGCATGAAATTGAAAAAAAAACACTTTTTCTGAAACAAGCTCTAAATCGTGTTTGATGCACTTTGTTAGTGAAATTCTTTGCAGTTATGCTTAAACTCGATGATTTGGAACCAATTTCAGCAAGTTTCAAGCATGAAATTGAAAAAAAAACACTTTTTCTGAAACAAGCTCTAAATCGTGTTTGATGCACTTTGTTAGTGAAATTCTTTGCAGTTATGCTTAAACTCGATGATTTGGAACCAATTTCAGCAAGTTTCAAGCATGAAATTGAAAAAAAAAAACTTTTTCTGAAACAAGCTCTAAATCGTGTTTGATGCACTCTGTTAGTGAAATTCTTTGCAGTTATGCTTAAACTCGATGATTTGGAACCAATTTCAGCAAGTTTCAAGCATGAAATTGAAAAAAAAAACACTTTTTCTGAAACAAGCTCTAAATCTTGTTTGATGCACTTTGTTAGTGAAATTCTTTGCAGTTATGCTTAAACTGGATGATTTGGAACCAATTTTAGCAAGTTTCAAGCATGAAATTGAAAAAAAAACACTTTTTCTGAAACAAGCTCTAAATCGTGTTTGATGCACTTTGTTAGTGAAATTCTTTGCAGTTATGCTTAAACTCGATGATTTGGAACCAATTTCAGCAAGTTTCAAGCATGAAATTGAAAAAAAAACACTTTTTCTGAAACAAGCTCTAAATCGTGTTTGATGCACTCTGTTAGTGAAATTCTTTGCAGTTATGCTTAAACTCGATGATTTGGAACCAATTTCAGCAAGTTTCAAGCATGAAATTGAAAAAAAAAAACTTTTTCTGAAACAAGCTCTAAATCGTGTTTGATGCACTCTGTTAGTGAAATTCTTTGCAGTTATGCTTAAACTCGATGATTTGGAACCAATTTCAGCAAGTTTCAAGCATGAAATTGAAAAAAAAACACTTTTTCTGAAACAAGCTCTAAATCGTGTTTGATGCACTCTGTTAGTGAAATTCTTTGCAGTTATGCTTAAACTCGATGATTTGGAACCAATTTCAGCAAGTTTCAAGCATGAAATTGAAAAAAAAACACTTTTTCTGAAACAAGCTCTAAATCGTGTTTGATGCACTTTGTTAGTGAAATTCTTTGCAGTTATGCTTAAACTCGATGATTTGGAACCAATTTCAGCAAGTTTCAAGCATGAAATTGAAAAAAAAACACTTTTTCTGAAACAAGCTCTAAATCGTGTTTGATGCACTCTGTTAGTGAAATTCTTTGCAGTTATGCTTAAACTCGATGATTTGGAACCAATTTCAGCAAGTTTCAAGCATGAAATTGAAAAAAAAACACTTTTTCTGAAACAAGCTCTAAATCGTGTTTGATGCACTTTGTTAGTGAAATTCTTTGCAGTTATGCTTAAACTCGATGATTTGGAACCAATTTCAGCAAGTTTCAAGCATGAAATTGAAAAAAAAACACTTTTTCTGAAACAAGCTCTAAATCGTGTTTGATGCACTCTGTTAGTGAAATTCTTTGCAGTTATGCTTAAACTCGATGATTTGGAACCAATTTCAGCAAGTTTCAAGCATGAAATTGAAAAAAAAACACTTTTTCTGAAACAAGCTCTAAATCGTGTTTGATGCACTTTGTTAGTGAAATTCTTTGCAGTTATGCTTAAACTCGATGATTTGGAACCAATTTCAGCAAGTTTCAAGCATGAAATTGAAAAAAAAACACTTTTTCTGAAACAAGCTCTAAATCGTGTTTGATGCACTTTGTTAGTGAAATTCTTTGCAGTTATGCTTAAACTGGATGATTTGGAACCAATTTCAGCAAGTTTCAAGCATGAAATTGAAAAAAAAACACTTTTTCTGAAACAAGCTCTAAATCGTGTTTGATGCACTCTGTTAGTGAAATTCTTTGCAGTTATGCTTAAACTCGATGATTTGGAACCAATTTCAGCAAGTTTCAAGCATGAAATTGAAAAAAAAACACTTTTTCTGAAACAAGCTCTAAATCGTGTTTGATGCACTCTGTTAGTGAAATTCTTTGCAGTTATGCTTAAACTCGATGATTTGGAACCAATTTCAGCAAGTTTCAAGCATGAAATTGAAAAAAAAAAACTTTTTCTGAAACAAGCTCTAAATCGTGTTTGATGCACTCTGTTAGTGAAATTCTTTGCAGTTATGCTTAAACTCGATGATTTGGAACCAATTTCAGCAAGTTTCAAGCATGAAATTGAAAAAAAAACACTTTTTCTGAAACAAGCTCTAAATCGTGTTTGATGCACTTTGTTAGTGAAATTCTTTGCAGTTATGCTTAAACTCGATGATTTGGAACCAATTTCAGCAAGTTTCAAGCATGAAATTGAAAAAAAAACACTTTTTCTGAAACAAGCTCTAAATCGTGTTTGATGCACTCTGTTAGTGAAATTCTTTGCAGTTATGCTTAAACTCGATGATTTGGAACCAATTTCAGCAAGTTTCAAGCATGAAATTGAAAAAAAAACACTTTTTCTGAAACAAGCTCTAAATCGTGTTTGATGCACTTTGTTAGTGAAATTCTTTGCAGTTATGCTTAAACTCGATGATTTGGAACCAATTTCAGCAAGTTTCAAGCATGAAATTGAAAAAAAAACACTTTTTCTGAAACAAGCTCTAAATCGTGTTTGATGCACTTTGTTAGTGAAATTCTTTGCAGTTATGCTTAAACTCGATGATTTGGATCCAATTTCAGCAAGTTTCAAGCATGAACTTGAAAAAAAAACACTTTTTCTGAAACAAGCTCTAAATCGTGTTTGATGCACTTTGTTAGTGAAATTCTTTGCAGTTATGCTTAAACTCGATGATTTGGAACCAATTTCAGCAAGTTTCAAGCATGAAATTGAAAAAAAAAACACTTTTTCTGAAACAAGCTCTAAATCGTGTTTGATGCACTCTGTTAAGTGAAATTCTTTGCAGTTATGCTTAAACTCGATGATTTTGAACCAATTTCTGCAAGTTTCAAGCATGAAATTGAAAAAAAAACACTTTTTCTGAAACAAGCTCTAAATCGTGTTTGATGCACTCTGTTAGTGAAATTCTTTGCAGTTATGCTTAAACTCGATGATTTGGAACCAATTTCAGCAAGTTTCAAGCATGAAATTGAAAAAAAAACACTTTTTCTGAAACAAGCTCTAAATCGTGTTTGATGCACTCTGTTAAGTGAAATTCTTTGCAGTTATGCTTAAACTCGATGATTTGGAACCAATTTCAGCAAGTTTCAAGCATGAAATTGAAAAAAAAAAACTTTTTCTGAAAAAAGCTCTAAATCGTGTTTGATGCACTCTGTTAGTAAAATTCTTTGCAGTTATGCTTAAACTCGATGATTTGGAACCAATTTCAGCAAGTTTCAAGCATGAAATTGAAAAAAAAACACTTTTTCTGAAACAAGCTCTAAATCGTGTTTGATGCACTTTGTTAGTGAAATTCTTTGCAGTTATGCTTAAACTCGATGATTTGGAACCAATTTCAGCAAGTTTCAAGCATGAAATTGAAAAAAAAAAACTTTTTCTGAAACAAGCTCTAAATCGTGTTTGATGCACTCTGTTAAGTGAAATTCTTTGCAGTTATGCTTAAACTCGATGATTTTGAACCAATTTCTGCAAGTTTCAAGCATGAAATTGAAAAAAAAACACTTTTTCTGAAACAAGCTCTAAATCGTGTTTGATGCACTCTGTTAGTGAAATTCATTGCAGTTATGCTTAAACTCGATGATTTGGAACCAATTTCAGCAAGTTTCAAGCATGAAATTGAAAAAAAAACACTTTTTCTGAAACAAGCTCTAAATCGTGTTTGATGCACTCTGTTAGTAAAATTCTTTGCAGTTATGCTTAAACTCGATGATTTGGATCCAATTTCAGCAAGTTTCAAGCATGAAATTGAAAAAAAAACACTTTTTCTGAAACAAGCTCTAAATCGTGTTTGATGCACTTTGTTAGTGAAATTCTTTGCAGTTATGCTTAAACTCGATGATTTGGAACCAATTTCAGCAAGTTTCAACCATGAAATTGAAAAAAAAACACTTTTTCTGAAACAAGCTCTAAATCGTGTTTGATGCACTTTGTTAGTGAAATTCTTTGCAGTTATGCTTAAACTCGATGATTTGGAACCAATTTCAGCAAGTTTCAAGCATGAAATTGAAAAAAAAACACTTTTTCTGAAACAAGCTCTAAATCGTGTTTGATGCACTCTGTTAGTGAAATTCTTTGCAGTTATGCTTAACCTGTCTAGGATCAGCGTGGCGCTAGCGGCACACCCCCCCCCCCCCCCCCCCCCACTGAAAAACCAGTGCCGCGAAATTCAAAAAAAATATATTTTTAAAACATTTAACTTTCACACATTAAAGTCCAATACAGCTAATGAAAGACACAGATCTTGTGAATCCAGTCAACATTTCCGATTTTTAAAATGTTTTACAGGGAAGACACAATATGTAAAGATGTACATCTATTACCTAAAAACACATTAGCATAATCCACCATCTTTTATTTGTCCACCAACACCAGTAGCCATCACCAATTCGGCTAAACTAAGATATTTATAGCCCCTAACCAACAAAAAAACTCATTAGATGACAGTCTGATAACATATTTATGGTATGGGATAGGTTTTGTTAGAAAAAAGTGCATATTTCAGGTAGACTTCATAGTTTACAATTGCACCCACCATCACAAATGGACTAGAATAATTACAATGAGCAACGTGTTTACCTAACTACTAATCATCAAACATTTCGTAAAAATACACAGCATACACGAATCGAAAGACACAGATCCTGTGAATACAGACAATATTTCAGATTTTCTAAGTGTCTTACAGCGAAAACACAATAAATCGTTATATTAGCTTAGCACATAGCAATTAGCAGCCCAGCATTGATTCTAGCCAAAGTGAGCGATAAAAGTCAACATCGCCAAAAGATATTAATTTTTTCACTAACCTTCTCAGAATTCTTCCGATGACACTCCTGTAACATCACATTACAACATGCATATACAGTTTGATCGAAAATGTTTATATTTAGCCACCAAAATCATGGTTAGACAATGTGAAATGTAACTCAGCTGGTCAGAATTTGTCCTTGCGCCACTTAGACAGTGATCTACTCTTATACATAAATACTCATAAACGTGACTAAAAAATATAGGGTGGACAGGGATTGATAGACAATTTAATTCTTAATACAATTGCGTTATTACATTTTTTAATTTATCCTTACTTTTCAATACAGTTTGCGCCAAGCGAAGCTACGTCAAAAAACATGGCGTCCTAAGCCACTAAAATGTTTCGACAGAAACACGATTTATCATAATAAAAATGTCCTACCTTGAGCTGTTCTTCCATCAGTATCTTGGGCAAAGGATCCTTTCTTGGGAGAAATCGTCTTTTGGTGGAAAGCTGTCCTCTTGCCATGTGGAAATGTCAACTGCGTTCGGGATGAACTGAAAAGCGTGCCCAACTTTTCACATCGTTGCAAAAATAAATGTCCCAAAATCGCACTAAACGGATATAAATTGCTATAAAACGCTTTAAATTAACTACTTCATGATGTTTGTAACTCCTATAACGAGTGAAAAGATGACCGGAGAAATATAACAGGCTAAACTAACGCTTGGAACAGGAGAGGGTCGGTGTCTTCCACGCGCGTTACGCAGCAAGAAAAGACTTGCTAGCTAAAGGTTTTTTTCATTTGTAGGGCCTGTGAACGAGCAATCGACCCCGTTGGAATCGTCATCACGTAAAGGCATCCAGGGGAAGACGTAAGAAGTGTCCGTATAGTCATAGCAACGACAGTGCCCTTTTAACTGACTTCAGAAAAGTGGCCAACATTTCTCAAATCTGACTCCATGTCAGGGAAATTGCTGTAGAATGGGCTCTGTTCCACTTATAGACAAAATTTCAACTCTTATAGAAACTATAGACTGTTTTCTATCCAATAATGATAATAATATGCATATTGTACGATCAAGGATTTTGTGGGAAGCCGTTTAAAAAATTAGCCACATTAGCATAAATAGTCTAAACAGCGCCCCCATCCCCAACAGGTTAAACTCATTGATTTGGAACCAATTTCAGCAAGTTTCAAGCATGAAATTGAAAAAAAAACACTTTTTCTGAAACAAGCTCTAAATCGTGTTTGATGCACTTTGTTAGTGAAATTCTTTGCAGTTATGCTTAAACTCGATGATTTGGAACCAATTTCAGCAAGTTTCAAGCATGAAATTGAAAAAAAAACACTTTTTCTGAAACAAGCTCTAAATCGTGTTTGATGCACTCTGTTAGTGAAATTCTTTGCAGTTATGCTTAAACTCATTGATTTGGAACCAATTTCAGCAAGTTTCAAGCATGAAATTGAAAAAAAAACACTTTTTCTGAAACAAGCTCTAAATCGTGTTTGATGCACTCTGTTAGTGAAATTCTTTGCAGTTATGCTTAAACTCATTGATTTGGAACCAATTTCAGCAAGTTTCAAGCATGAAATTGAAAAAAAAACACTTTTTCTGAAACAAGCTCTAAATCGTGTTTGATGCACTCTGTTAAGTGAAATTCTTTGCAGTTATGCTTAAACTCGATGATTTTGAACCAATTTCTGCAAGTTTCAAGCATGAAATTGAAAAAAAAAACCTTTTTCTGAAACAAGCTCTAAATCGTGTTTGATGCACTCTGTTAGTGAAATTCTTTGCAGTTATGCTTAAACTCGATGATTTGGAACCAATTTCAGCAAGTTTCAAGCATGAAATTTAAAAAAAAACACTTTTTCTGAAACAAGCTCTAAATCGTGTTTGATGCACTCTGTTAGTGAAATTCTTTGCAGTTATGCTTAAACTCGATGATTTGGAACCAATTTCAGCAAGTTTCAAGCATGAAATTTAAAAAAAAACACTTTTTCTGAGACAAGCTCTAAATCGTGTTTGATGCACTTTGTTAGTGAAATTCTTTGCAGTTATGCTTAAACTCGATGATTTGGAACCAATTTCAGCAAGTTTCAAGCATGAAATTGAAAAAAAAAACCTTTTTCTGAAACAAGCTCTAAATCGTGTTTGATGCACTCTGTTAGTGAAATTCTTTGCAGTTATGCTTAAACTTGATGATTTGGATCCAATTTCAGCAAGTTTCAAGCATGAAATTGAAAAAAAAACACTTTTTCTGAAACAAGCTCTAAATCGTGTTTGATGCACTTTGTTAGTGAAATTCTTTGCAGTTATGCTTAAACTCGATGATTTGGAACCAATTTCAGCAAGTTTCAAGCATGAAATTGAAAAAAAAAAACTTTTTCTGAAACAAGCTCTAAATCGTGTTTGATGCACTTTGTTAGTGAAATTCTTTGCAGTTATGCTTAAACTCGATGATTTGGAACCAATTTCAGCAAGTTTCAAGCATGAAATTGAAAAAAAAACACTTTTTCTGAAACAAGCTCTAAATCGTGTTTGATGCACTCTGTTAGTGAAATTCTTTGCAGTTATGCTTAAACTCGATGATTTGGAACCAATTTCAGCAAGTTTCAAGCATGAAATTTAAAAAAAAACACTTTTTCTGAGACAAGCTCTAAATCGTGTTTGATGCACTTTGTTAGTGAAATTCTTTGCAGTTATGCTTAAACTCGATGATTTGGAACCAATTTCAGCAAGTTTCAAGCATGAAATTGAAAAAAAAAAACTTTTTCTGAAACAAGCTCTAAATCGTGTTTGATGCACTCTGTTAGTGAAATTCTTTGCAGTTATGCTTAAACTCGATGATTTGGATCCAATTTCAGCAAGTTTCAAGCATGAAATTGAAAAAAAAACACTTTTTCTGAAACAAGCTCTAAATCGTGTTTGATGCACTTTGTTAGTGAAATTCTTTGCAGTTATGCTTAAACTCGATGATTTGGAACCAATTTCAGCAAGTTTCAAGCATGAAATTGAAAAAAAAAAACTTTTTCTGAAACAAGCTCTAAATCGTGTTTGATGCACTTTGTTAGTGAAATTCTTTGCAGTTATGCTTAAACTCGATGATTTGGAACCAATTTCAGCAAGTTTCAAGCATGAAATTTAAAAAAAAACACTTTTTCTGAAACAAGCTCTAAATCGTGTTTGATGCACTCTGTTAGTGAAATTCTTTGCAGTTATGCTTAAACTCGATGATTTGGAACCAATTTCAGCAAGTTTCAAGCATGAAATTTAAAAAAAAACACTTTTTCTGAGACAAGCTCTAAATCGTGTTTGATGCACTTTGTTAGTGAAATTCTTTGCAGTTATGCTTAAACTCGATGATTTGGAACCAATTTCAGCAAGTTTCAAGCATGAAATTGAAAAAAAAAACCTTTTTCTGAAACAAGCTCTAAATCGTGTTTGATGCACTCTGTTAGTGAAATTCTTTGCAGTTATGCTTAAACTTGATGATTTGGATCCAATTTCAGCAAGTTTCAAGCATGAAATTGAAAAAAAACCACTTTTTCTGAAACAAGCTCTAAATCGTGTTTGATGCACTTTGTTAGTGAAATTCTTTGCAGTTATGCTTAAACTCGATGATTTGGAACCAATTTCAGCAAGTTTCAAGCATGAAATTGAAAAAAAAACACTTTTTCTGAAACAAGCTCTAAATCGTGTTTGATGCACTTTGTTAGTGAAATTCTTTGCAGTTATGCTTAAACTCGATGATTTGGAACCAATTTCAGCAAGTTTCAAGCATGAAATTGAAAAAAAAACACTTTTTCTGATACAAGCTCTAAATCATGTTTGATGCACTCTGTTAGTGAAATTCTTTGCAGTTATGCTTAAACTCGATGATTTGGATCCAATTTCAGCAAGTTTCAAGCATGAAATTGAAAAAAAAACACTTTTTCTGAAACAAGCTCTAAATCGTGTTTGATGCACTCTGTTAAGTGAAATTCTTTGCAGTTATGCTTAAACTCGATGATTTGGAACCAATTTCAGCAAGTTTCAAGCATGAAATTGAAAAAAAAAAACTTTTTCTGATACAAGCTCTAAATCATGTTTGATGCACTCTGTTAGTGAAATTCTTTGCAGTTATGCTTAAACTCGATGATTTGGATCCAATTTCAGCAAGTTTCAAGCATGAAATTGAAAAAAAAACACTTTTTCTGAAACAAGCTCTAAATCGTGTTTGATGCACTCTGTTAAGTGAAATTCTTTGCAGTTATGCTTAAACTCGATGATTTGGAACCAATTTCAGCAAGTTTCAAGCATGAAATTGAAAAAAAATAACTTTTTCTGAAACAAGCTCTAAATCGTGTTTGATGCACTCTGTTAGTAAAATTCTTTGCAGTTATGCTTAAACTCGATGATTTGGATCCAATTTCAGCAAGTTTCAAGCATGAAATTGAAAAAAAAACACTTTTTCTGAAACAAGCTCTAAATCGTGTTTGATGCACTTTGTTAGTGAAATTCTTTGCAGTTATGCTTAAACTCGATGATTTGGAACCAATTTCAGCAAGTTTCAAGCATGAAATTGAAAAAAAAACACTTTTTCTGAAACAAGCTCTAAATCGTGTTTGATGCACTTTGTTAGTGAAATTCTTTGCAGTTATGCTTAAACTCGATGATTTGGATCCAATTTCAGCAAGTTTCAAGCATGAAATTGAAAAAAAAAAACTTTTTCTGAAACAAGCTCTAAATCGTGTTTGATGCACTTTGTTAGTGAAATTCTTTGCAGTTATGCTTAAACTCGATGATTTGGAACCAATTTCAGCAAGTTTCAACCATGAAATTGAAAAAAAAACACTTTTTCTGAAACAAGCTCTAAATCGTGTTTGATGCACTTTGTTAGTGAAATTCTTTGCAGTTATGCTTAAACTCGATGATTTGGAACCAATTTCAGCAAGTTTCAAGCATGAAATTGAAGAAAAAAAAACTTTTTCTGAAACAAGCTCTAAATCGTGTTTGATGCACTCTGTTAGTGAAATTCTTTGCAGTTATGCTTAAACTCATTGATTTGGAACCAATTTCAGCAAGTTTCAAGCATGAAATTGAAAAAAAAACACTTTTTCTGAAACAAGCTCTAAATCGTGTTTGATGCACTTTGTTAGTGAAATTCTTTGCAGTTATGCTTAAACTCGATGATTTGGAACCAATTTCAGCAAGTTTCAAGCATGAAATTGAAAAAAAAACACTTTTTCTGAAACAAGCTCTAAATCGTGTTTGATGCACTTTGTTAGTGAAATTCTTTGCAGTTATGCTTAAACTCATTGATTTGGAACCAATTTCAGCAAGTTTCAAGCATGAAATTGAAAAAAAAACACTTTTTCTGAAACAAGCTCTAAATCGTGTTTGATGCACTCTGTTAGTGAAATTCTTTGCAGTTATGCTTAAACTCATTGATTTGGAACCAATTTCAGCAAGTTTCAAGCATGAAATTGAAAAAAAAACACTTTTTCTGAAACAAGCTCTAAATCGTGTTTGATGCACTTTGTTAGTGAAATTCTTTGCAGTTATGCTTAAACTGGATGATTTGGAACCAATTTCAGCAAGTTTCAAGCATGAAATTGAAAAAAAAACACTTTTTCTGAAACAAGCTCTAAATCGTGTTTGATGCACTTTGTTAGTGAAATTCTTTGCAGTTATGCTTAAACTCGATGATTTGGAACCAATTTCAGCAAGTTTCAAGCATGAAATTGAAAAAAAAAACACTTTTTCTGAAACAAGCTCTAAATCGTGTTTGATGCACTCTGTTAGTGAAATTCTTTGCAGTTATGCTTAAACTCGATGATTTGGAACCAATTTCAGCAAGTTTCAAGCATGAAATTGAAAAAAAAACCACTTTTTCTGAAACAAGCTCTAAATCGTGTTTGATGCACTTTGTTAGTGAAATTCTTTGCAGTTATGCTTAAACTCGATGATTTGGAACCAATTTCAGCAAGTTTCAAGCATGAAATTTAAAAAAAAACACTTTTTCTGAAACAAGCGCTAAATCGTGTTTGATGCACTTTGTTAGTGAAATTCTTTGCAGTTATGCTTAAACTCGATGATTTGGAACCAATTTCAGCAAGTTTCAAGCATGAAATTGAAAAAAAAACACTTTTTCTGAAACAAGCTCTAAATCGTGTTTGATGCACTCTGTTAGTGAAATTCTTTGCAGTTATGCTTAAACTCGATGATTTGGAACCAATTTCAGCAAGTTTCAAGCATGAAATTGAAAAAAAAACACTTTTTCTGAAACAAGCTCTAAATCGTGTTTGATGCACTCTGTTAGTGAAATTCTTTGCAGTTATGCTTAAACTCATTGATTTGGAACCAATTTCAGCAAGTTTCAAGCATGAAATTGAAAAAAAAACACTTTTTCTGAAACAAGCTCTAAATCGTGTTTGATGCACTTTGTTAGTGAAATTCTTTGCAGTTATGCTTAAACTCGATGATTTGGAACCAATTTCAGCAAGTTTCAAGCATGAAATTGAAAAAAAAACACTTTTTCTGAAACAAGCTCTAAATCGTGTTTGATGCACTCTGTTAGTGAAATTCTTTGCAGTTATGCTTAAACTCATTGATTTGGAACCAATTTCAGCAAGTTTCAAGCATGAAATTGAAAAAAAAAAACTTTTTCTGAAACAAGCTCTAAATCGTGTTTGATGCACTCTGTTAGTGAAATTCTTTGCAGTTATGCTTAAACTCATTGATTTGGAACCAATTTCAGCAAGTTTCAAGCATGAAATTGAAAAAAAAACACTTTTTCTGAAACAAGCTCTAAATCGTGTTTGATGCACTTTGTTAGTGAAATTCTTTGCAGTTATGCTTAAACTCGATGATTTGGATCCAATTTCAGCAAGTTTCAAGCATGAAATTGAAAAAAAAACACTTTTTCTGAAACAAGCTCTAAATCGTGTTTGATGCACTTTGTTAGTGAAATTCTTTGCAGTTATGCTTAAACTCGATGATTTGGAACCAATTTCAGCAAGTTTCAACCATGAAATTGAAAAAAAAACACTTTTTCTGAAACAAGCTCTAAATCGTGTTTGATGCACTTTGTTAGTGAAATTCTTTGCAGTTATGCTTAAACTCGATGATTTGGAACCAATTTCAGCAAGTTTCAAGCATGAAATTGAAGAAAAAAAAACTTTTTCTGAAACAAGCTCTAAATCGTGTTTGATGCACTCTGTTAGTGAAATTCTTTGCAGTTATGCTTAAACTCATTGATTTGGAACCAATTTCAGCAAGTTTCAAGCATGAAATTGAAAAAAAAACACTTTTTCTGAAACAAGCTCTAAATCGTGTTTGATGCACTTTGTTAGTGAAATTCTTTGCAGTTATGCTTAAACTCGATGATTTGGAACCAATTTCAGCAAGTTTCAAGCATGAAATTGAAAAAAAAACACTTTTTCTGAAACAAGCTCTAAATCGTGTTTGATGCACTTTGTTAGTGAAATTCTTTGCAGTTATGCTTAAACTCATTGATTTGGAACCAATTTCAGCAAGTTTCAAGCATGAAATTGAAAAAAAAACACTTTTTCTGAAACAAGCTCTAAATCGTGTTTGATGCACTCTGTTAGTGAAATTCTTTGCAGTTATGCTTAAACTCATTGATTTGGAACCAATTTCAGCAAGTTTCAAGCATGAAATTGAAAAAAAAACACTTTTTCTGAAACAAGCTCTAAATCGTGTTTGATGCACTTTGTTAGTGAAATTCTTTGCAGTTATGCTTAAACTGGATGATTTGGAACCAATTTCAGCAAGTTTCAAGCATGAAATTGAAAAAAAAACACTTTTTCTGAAACAAGCTCTAAATCGTGTTTGATGCACTTTGTTAGTGAAATTCTTTGCAGTTATGCTTAAACTCGATGATTTGGAACCAATTTCAGCAAGTTTCAAGCATGAAATTGAAAAAAAAACACTTTTTCTGAAACAAGCTCTAAATCGTGTTTGATGCACTCTGTTAGTGAAATTCTTTGCAGTTATGCTTAAACTCGATGATTTGGATCCAATTTCAGCAAGTTTCAAGCATGAAATTGAAAAAAAACCACTTTTTCTGAAACAAGCTCTAAATCGTGTTTGATGCACTTTGTTAGTGAAATTCTTTGCAGTTATGCTTAAACTCGATGATTTGGAACCAATTTCAGCAAGTTTCAAGCATGAAATTTAAAAAAAAACACTTTTTCTGAAACAAGCTCTAAATCGTGTTTGATGCACTTTGTTAGTGAAATTCTTTGCAGTTATGCTTAAACTCGATGATTTGGAACCAATTTCAGCAAGTTTCAAGCATGAAATTGAAAAAAAAACACTTTTTCTGAAACAAGCTCTAAATCGTGTTTGATGCACTCTGTTAGTGAAATTCTTTGCAGTTATGCTTAAACTCGATGATTTGGAACCAATTTCAGCAAGTTTCAAGCATGAAATTGAAAAAAAAACACTTTTTCTGAAACAAGCTCTAAATCGTGTTTGATGCACTCTGTTAGTGAAATTCTTTGCAGTTATGCTTAAACTCATTGATTTGGAACCAATTTCAGCAAGTTTCAAGCATGAAATTGAAAAAAAAACACTTTTTCTGAAACAAGCTCTAAATCGTGTTTGATGCACTTTGTTAGTGAAATTCTTTGCAGTTATGCTTAAACTCGATGATTTGGAACCAATTTCAGCAAGTTTCAAGCATGAAATTGAAAAAAAAACACTTTTTCTGAAACAAGCTCTAAATCGTGTTTGATGCACTCTGTTAGTGAAATTCTTTGCAGTTATGCTTAAACTCGATGATTTGGAACCAATTTCAGCAAGTTTCAAGCATGAAATTGAAAAAAAAAAACTTTTTCTGAAACAAGCTCTAAATCGTGTTTGATGCACTCTGTTAGTGAAATTCTTTGCAGTTATGCTTAAACTCATTGATTTGGAACCAATTTCAGCAAGTTTCAAGCATGAAATTGAAAAAAAAACACTTTTTCTGAAACAAGCTCTAAATCGTGTTTGATGCACTTTGTTAGTGAAATTCTTTGCAGTTATGCTTAAACTCGATGATTTGGAACCAATTTCAGCAAGTTTCAAGCATGAAATTGAAAAAAAAACACTTTTTCTGAAACAAGCTCTAAATCGTGTTTGATGCACTCTGTTAGTGAAATTCTTTGCAGTTATGCTTAAACTCATTGATTTGGAACCAATTTCAGCAAGTTTCAAGCATGAAATTGAAAAAAAAAACACTTTTTCTGAAACAAGCTCTAAATCGTGTTTGATGCACTTTGTTAGTGAAATTCTTTGCAGTTATGCTTAAACTCGATGATTTGGAACCAATTTCAGCAAGTTTCAAGCATGAAATTGAAAAAAAAACACTTTTTCTGAAACAAGCTCTAAATCGTGTTTGATGCACTCTGTTAAGTGAAATTCTTTGCAGTTATGCTTAAACTCGATGATTTTGAACCAATTTCTGCAAGTTTCAAGCATGAAATTGAAAAAAAAACACTTTTTCTGAAACAAGCTCTAAATCGTGTTTGATGCACTCTGTTAGTGAAATTCTTTGCAGTTATGCTTAACCTGTCTAGGATCAGCGTGGCGCTAGCGGCACACCCCCCCCCCCCCCACTGAAAAACCAGTGCCGCGAAATTCAAAAAAAATATTTTTTTAAAATATTTAACTTTCACACATTAAAGTCCAATACAGCTAATGAAAGACACAGATCTTGTGAATCCAGTCAACATTTCCGATTTTTAAAATGTTTTACAGGGAAGACACAATATGTAAAGATGTACATCTATTACCTAAAAACACATTAGCATAATCCACCATCTTTTATTTGTCCACCAACACCAGTAGCCATCACCAATTCGGCTAAACTAAGATATTTATAGCCCCTAACCAACAAAAAAACTCATTAGATGACAGTCTGATAACATATTTATGGTATGGGATAGGTTTTGTTAGAAAAAAGTGCATATTTCAGGTAGATGGCATAGTTTACAATTGCACCCACCATCACAAATGGACTAGAATAATTACAATGAGCAACGTGTTTACCTAACTACTAATCATCAAACATTTCGTAAAAATACACAGCATACACGAATCGAAAGACACAGATCCTGTGAATACAGACAATATTTCAGATTTTCTAAGTGTCTTACAGCGAAAACACAATAAATCGTTATATTAGCTTAGCACATAGCAATTAGCAGCCCAGCATTGATTCTAGCCAAAGTGAGCGATAAAAGTCAACATCGCCAAAAGATATTAATTTTTTCACTAACCTTCTCAGAATTCTTCCGATGACACTCCTGTAACATCACATTACAACATGCATATACAGTTTGATCGAAAATGTTTATATTTAGCCACCAAAATCATGGTTAGACAATGTGAAATGTAGACAGGCTGGTCAGAAAATGTCCTTGCGCCACTTAGACAGTGATCTACTCTTATACATAAATACTCATAAACGTGACTAAAAAATATAGGGTGGACAGGGATTGATAGACAATTTAATTCTTAATACAATTGCGGAATAACATTTTTTAATTTATCCTTACTTTTCAATACAGTTTGCGCCTAGCGAAGCTACGTCATAAAACATGGCGTTCTAAGCCACTAAAATGTTTCGACAGAAACACGATTTATCATAATAAAAATGTCCTACCTTGAGCTGTTCTTCCATCAGTATCTTGGGCAAAGGATCCTTTCTTGGGAGAAATCGTCTTTTGGTGGAAAGCTGTCCTCTTGCCATGTGGAAATGTCAACTGCGTTCGGGATGAACTGAAAAGCGTGCCCAACTTTTCACATCGTTGCAAAAATAAATGTCCCAAAATCGCACTAAACGGATATAAATTGCTATAAAACGCTTTAAATTAACTACCTTATGATGTTTTTAACTCCTATAACGAGTGAAAAGATGACCGGAGAAATATAACAGGCTAAACTAACGCTTGGAACAGGAGCGGGTCGGTGACCAGCACGCGCGTTACGCACCAAGGAAAGAATGACTAGCTTCAGGGTTTTTTGATTTGTAGGGCCTGTGAACGCGCAATCGACCCCGTTGGAATCGTCATCACGTAAAGGCATCCAGGGGAAGACGTAAGAAGTGTCCGTATAGTCATAGCAACGACAGTGCCCTTTTAAATGACTTCAGAAGAGTGGCCAACATTTCTCAAATCTGACTCCATGTCAGGGAAATTGCTGTAGAATGGGCTCTGTTCCACTTAGAGACAAAATTTCAACTCCTATAGAAACTATAGACTGTTTTCTATCCAATAATAATAATAATATGCATATTGTACGATCAAGGATTTTGTGGGAAGCCGTTTAAAAAATTAGCCACATTAGCATAAATAGTCTAAACAGCGCCCCCATCCCCAACAGGTTAAGCTCGATGATTTGGAACCAATTTCAGCAAGTTTCAAGCATGAAATTTAAAAAAAAAAACTTTTTCTGAAACAAGCTCTAAATCTTGTTTGATGCACTTTGTTAGTGAAATTCTTTGCAGTTATGCTTAAACTGGATGATTTGGAACCAATTTTAGCAAGTTTCAAGCATGAAATTGAAAAAAAACACTTTTTCTGAAACAAGCTCTAAATCATGTTTGATCCACTCTGTTAGTGAAATTCTTTGCAGTTATGCTTAAACTCGATGATTTGGATCCAATTTCAGCAAGTTTCAAGCATGAAATTGAAAAAAAAACACTTTTTCTGAAACAAGCTCTAAATCGTGTTTGATGCACTTTGTTAGTGAAATTCTTTGCAGTTATGCTTAAACTCGATGATTTGGAACCAATTTCAGCAAGTTTCAAGCATGAAATTGAAAAAAAAACACTTTTTCTGAAACAAGCTCTAAATCGTGTTTGATGCACTCTGTTAGTGAAATTCTTTGCAGTTATGCTTAAACTCATTGATTTGGAACCAATTTCAGCAAGTTTCAAGCATGAAATTGAAAAAAAAAAACTTTTTCTGAAACAAGCTCTAAATCGTGTTTGATGCACTCTGTTAGTGAAATTCTTTGCAGTTATGCGTAAACTCATTGATTTGGAACCAATTTCAGCAAGTTTCAAGCATGAAATTGAAAAAAAAACACTTTTTCTGAAACAAGCTCTAAATCGTGTTTGATGCACTTTGTTAGTGAAATTCTTTGCAGTTATGCTTAAACTGGATGATTTGGAACCAATTTTAGCAAGTTTCAAGCATGAAATTGAAAAAAAACACTTTTTCTGAAACAAGCTCTAAATCATGTTTGATCCACTCTGTTAGTGAAATTCTTTGCAGTTATGCTTAAACTCGATGATTTGGATCCAATTTCAGCAAGTTTCAAGCATGAAATTGAAAAAAAAACACTTTTTCTGAAACAAGCTCTAAATCGTGTTTGATGCACTTTGTTAGTGAAATTCTTTGCAGTTATGCTTAAACTCGATGATTTGGAACCAATTTCAGCAAGTTTCAAGCATGAAATTGAAAAAAAAACACTTTTTCTGAAACAAGCTCTAAATCGTGTTTGATGCACTCTGTTTGTGAAATTCTTTGCAGTTATGCTTAAACTCATTGATTTGGAACCAATTTCAGCAAGTTTCAAGCATGAAATTGAAAAAAAAAAACTTTTTCTGAAACAAGCTCTAAATCGTGTTTGATGCACTCTGTTAGTGAAATTCTTTGCAGTTATGCGTAAACTCATTGATTTGGAACCAATTTCAGCAAGTTTCAAGCATGAAATTGAAAAAAAAACACTTTTTCTGAAACAAGCTCTAAATCGTGTTTGATGCACTTTGTTAGTGAAATTCTTTGCAGTTATGCTTAAACTCGATGATTTGGAACCAATTTCAGCAAGTTTCAAGCATGAAATTGAAAAAAAAACACTTTTTCTGAAACAAGCTCTAAATCGTGTTTGATGCACTCTGTTAGTGAAATTCTTTGCAGTTATGCTTAAACTCGATGATTTGGAACCAATTTCAGCAAGTTTCAAGCATGAAATTGAAAAAAAAACACTTTTTCTGAAACAAGCTCTAAATCTTGTTTGATGCACTTTGTTAGTGAAATTCTTTGCAGATATGCTTAAACTGGATGATTTGGAACCAATTTTAGCAAGTTTCAAGCATGAAATTGAAAAAAAAAACACTTTTTCTGAAACAAGCTCTAAATCGTGTTTGATGCACTTTGTTAGTGAAATTCTTTGCAGTTATGCTTAAACTCGATGATTTGGAACCAATTTCAGCAAGTTTCAAGCATGAAATTGAAAAAAAAACACTTTTTCTGAAACAAGCTCTAAATCGTGTTTGATGCACTCTGTTAAGTGAAATTCTTTGCAGTTATGCTTAAACTCGATGATTTTGAACCAATTTCTGCAAGTTTCAAGCATGAAATTGAAAAAAAAAAACTTTTTCTGAAACAAGCTCTAAATCGTGTTTGATGCACTCTGTTAGTGAAATTCTTTGCAGTTATGCTTAAACTCGATGATTTGGAACCAATTTCAGCAAGTTTCAAGCATGAAATTGAAAAAAAAACACTTTTTCTGAAACAAGCTCTAAATCTTGTTTGATGCACTTTGTTAGTGAAATTCTTTGCAGTTATGCTTAAACTGGATGATTTGGAACCAATTTCAGCAAGTTTCAAGCATGAAATTGAAAAAAAAACACTTTTTCTGAAACAATCTCTAAATCGTGTTTGATGCACTCTGTTAGTGAAATTCTTTGCAGTTATGCTTAAACTCGATGATTTGGAACCAATTTCTGCAAGTTTCAAGCATAAAATTGAAAAAAAAACACTTTTTCTGAAACAAGCTCTAAATCGTGTTTGATGCACTTTGTTAGTGAAATTCTTTGCAGTTATGCTTAAACTCGATGATTTGGAACCAATTTCAGCAAGTTTCAAGCATGAAATTGAAAAAAAAACACTTTTTCTGAAACAAGCTCTAAATCGTGTTTGATGCACTCTGTTAGTGAAATTCTTTGCAGTTATGCTTAAACTCATTGATTTGGAACCAATTTCAGCAAGTTTCAAGCATGAAATTGAAAAAAAAAAAACTTTTTCTGAAACAAGCTCTAAATCGTGTTTGATGCACTCTGTTAAGTGAAATTCTTTGCAGTTATGCTTAAACTCGATGATTTTGAACCAATTTCTGCAAGTTTCAAGCATGAAATTGAAAAAAAAACACTTTTTCTGAAACAAGCTCTAAATCGTGTTTGATGCACTCTGTTAGTGAAATTCTTTGCAGTTATGCTTAAACTCGATGATTTGGAACCAATTTCAGCAAGTTTCAAGCATGAAATTGAAAAAAAAACACTTTTTCTGAAACAAGCTCTAAATCTTGTTTGATGCACTTTGTTAGTGAAATTCTTTGCAGTTATGCTTAAACTGGATGATTTGGAACCAATTTCAGCAAGTTTCAAGCATGAAATTGAAAAAAAAACACTTTTTCTGAAACAAGCTCTAAATCATGTTTGATGCACTCTGTTAGTGAAATTCTTTGCAGTTATGCTTAAACTCGATGATTTTGAACCAATTTCTGCAAGTTTCAAGCATGAAATTGAAAAAAAAAACACTTTTTCTGAAACAAGCTCTAAATCGTGTTTGATGCACTTTGTTAGTGAAATTCTTTGCAGTTATGCTTAAACTCGATGATTTGGAACCAATTTCAGCAAGTTTCAAGCATGAAATTGAAAGAAAAACACTTTTTCTGAAACAAGCTCTAAATCGTGTTTGATGCACTCTGTTAGTGAAATTCTTTGCAGTTATGCTTAAACTCGATGATTTGGATCCAATTTCAGCAAGTTTCAAGCATGAAATTGAAAAAAAAACACTTTTTCTGAAACAAGCTCTAAATCGTGTTTGATGCACTCTGTTAGTGAAATTCTTTGCAGTTATGCTTAAACTCATTGATTTGGAACCAATTTCAGCAAGTTTCAAGCATGAAATTGAAAAAAAAAACACTTTTTCTGAAACAAGCTCTAAATCGTGTTTGATGCACTCTGTTAGTGAAATTCTTTGCAGTTATGCTTAAACTCATTGATTTGGAACCAATTTCAGCAAGTTTCAAGCATGAAATTGAAAAAAAAAACACTTTTTCTGAAACAAGCTCTAAATCGTGTTTGATGCACTCTGTTAAGTGAAATTCTTTGCAGTTATGCTTAAACTCGATGATTTTGAACCAATTTCTGCAAGTTTCAAGCATGAAATTGAAAAAAAAACACTTTTTCTGAAACAAGCTCTAAATCGTGTTTGATGCACTCTGTTAGTGAAATTCTTTGCAGTTATGCTTAAACTCGATGATTTGGAACCAATTTCAGCAAGTTTCAAGCATGAAATTGAAAAAAAAAACACTTTTTCTGAAACAAGCTCTAAATCTTGTTTGATGCACTTTGTTAGTGAAATTCTTTGCAGTTATGCTTAAACTCGATGATTTGGAACCAATTTCAGCAAGTTTCAAGCATGAAATTGAAAAAAAAACACTTTTTCTGAAACAAGCTCTAAATCATGTTTGATGCACTCTGTTAGTGAAATTCTTTGCAGTTATGCTTAAACTCGATGATTTTGAACCAATTTCTGCAAGTTTCAAGCATGAAATTGAAAAAAAAACACTTTTTCTGAAACAAGCTCTAAATCGTGTTTGATGCACTTTGTTAGTGAAATTCTTTGCAGTTATGCTTAAACTCGATGATTTGGAACCAATTTCAGCAAGTTTCAAGCATGAAATTGAAAGAAAAACACTTTTTCTGAAACAAGCTCTAAATCGTGTTTGATGCACTCTGTTAGTGAAATTCTTTGCAGTTATGCTTAAACTCGATGATTTGGATCCAATTTCAGCAAGTTTCAAGCATGAAATTGAAAAAAAAACACTTTTTCTGAAACAAGCTCTAAATCGTGTTTGATGCACTCTGTTAGTGAAATTCTTTGCAGTTATGCTTAAACTCATTTATTTGGAACCAATTTCAGCAAGTTTCAAGCATGAAATTGAAAAAAAAAACACTTTTTCTGAAACAAGCTCTAAATCGTGTTTGATGCACTCTGTTAAGTGAAATTCTTTGCAGTTATGCTTAAACTCGATGATTTTGAACCAATTTCTGCAAGTTTCAAGCATGAAATTGAAAAAAAAACACTTTTTCTGAAACAAGCTCTAAATCGTGTTTGATGCACTCTGTTAGTGAAATTCTTTGCAGTTATGCTTAAACTCGATGATTTGGAACCAATTTCAGCAAGTTTCAAGCATGAAATTGAAAAAAAAACACTTTTTCTGAAACAAGCTCTAAATCTTGTTTGATGCACTTTGTTAGTGAAATTCTTTGCAGTTATGCTTAAACTGGATGATTTGGAACCAATTTCAGCAAGTTTCAAGCATGAAATTGAAAAAAAAACACTTTTTCTGAAACAAGCTTTAAATCATGTTTGATGCACTCTGTTAGTGAAATTCTTTGCAGTTATGCTTAAACTCGATGATTTTGAACCAATTTCTGCAAGTTTCAAGCATGAAATTGAAAAAAAAACACTTTTTCTGAAACAAGCTCTAAATCGTGTTTGATGCACTTTGTTAGTGAAATTCTTTGCAGTTATGCTTAAACTCGATGATTTGGAACCAATTTCAGCAAGTTTCAAGCATGAAATTGAAAGAAAAACACTTTTTCTGAAACAAGCTCTAAATCGTGTTTGATGCACTCTGTTAGTGAAATTCTTTGCAGTTATGCTTAAACTCGATGATTTGGAACCAATTTCAGCAAGTTTCAAGCATGAAATTGAAAGAAAAACACTTTTTCTGAAACAAGCTCTAAATCGTGTTTGATGCACTCTGTTAGTGAAATTCTTTGCAGTTATGCTTAAACTCGATGATTTGGATCCAATTTCAGCAAGTTTCAAGCATGAAATTGAAAAAAAAACACTTTTTCTGAAACAAGCTCTAAATCGTGTTTGATGCACTCTGTTAGTGAAATTCTTTGCAGTTATGCTTAAACTCATTGATTTGGAACCAATTTCAGCAAGTTTCAAGCATGAAATTGAAAAAAAAAACACTTTTTCTGAAACAAGCTCTAAATCGTGTTTGATGCACTCTGTTAGTGAAATTCTTTGCAGTTATGCTTAAACTCATTGATTTGGAACCAATTTCAGCAAGTTTCAAGCATGAAATTGAAAAAAAAAACACTTTTTCTGAAACAAGCTCTAAATCGTGTTTGATGCACTCTGTTAAGTGAAATTCTTTGCAGTTATGCTTAAACTCGATGATTTTGAACCAATTTCTGCAAGTTTCAAGCATGAAATTGAAAAAAAAACACTTTTTCTGAAACAAGCTCTAAATCGTGTTTGATGCACTCTGTTAGTGAAATTCTTTGCAGTTATGCTTAAACTCGATGATTTGGAACCAATTTCAGCAAGTTTCAAGCATGAAATTGAAAAAAAAACACTTTTTCTGAAACAAGCTCTAAATCTTGTTTGATGCACTTTGTTAGTGAAATTCTTTGCAGTTATGCTTAAACTCGATGATTTGGAACCAATTTCAGCAAGTTTCAAGCATGAAATTGAAAAAAAAACACTTTTTCTGAAACAAGCTCTAAATCATGTTTGATGCACTCTGTTAGTGAAATTCTTTGCAGTTATGCTTAAACTCGATGATTTTGAACCAATTTCTGCAAGTTTCAAGCATGAAATTGAAAAAAAAACACTTTTTCTGAAACAAGCTCTAAATCGTGTTTGATGCACTTTGTTAGTGAAATTCTTTGCAGTTATGCTTAAACTCGATGATTTGGAACCAATTTCAGCAAGTTTCAAGCATGAAATTGAAAGAAAAACACTTTTTCTGAAACAAGCTCTAAATCGTGTTTGATGCACTCTGTTAGTGAAATTCTTTGCAGTTATGCTTAAACTCGATGATTTGGAACCAATTTCAGCAAGTTTCAAGCATGAAATTGAAAAAAAAACACTTTTTCTGAAACAAGCTCTAAATCGTGTTTGATGCACTCTGTTAGTGAAATTCTTTGCAGTTATGCTTAAACTCGTTGTATTTGGAACCAATTTCAGCAAGTTTCAAGCATGAAATTGAAAAAAAAAACACTTTTTCTGAAACAAGCTCTAAATCGTGTTTGATGCACTCTGTTAGTGAAATTCTTTGCAGTTATGCTTAAACTCGATGATTTGGAACCAATTTCAGCAAGTTTCAAGCATGAAATTGAAAAAAAAACACTTTTTCTGAAACAAGCTCTAAATCGTGTTTGATGCACTTTGTTAGTGAAATTCTTTGCAGTTATGCTTAAACTCGATGATTTGGAACCAATTTCAGCAAGTTTCAAGCATGAAATTGAAAAAAAAACACTTTTTCTGAAACAAGCTCTAAATCGTGTTTGATGCACTTTGTTAGTGAAATTCTTTGCAGTTATGCTTAAACTCGATGATTTGGAACCAATTTCAGCAAGTTTCAAGCATGAAATTGAAAAAAAAACACTTTTTCTGAAACAAGCTCTAAATCGTGTTTGATGCACTTTGTTAGTGAAATTCTTTGCAGTTATGCTTAAACTCGATGATTTGGAACCAATTTCAGCAAGTTTCAAGCATGAAATTGAAAAAAAAACACTTTTTCTGAAACAAGCTCTAAATCGTGTTTGATGCACTTTGTTAGTGAAATTCTTTGCAGTTATGCTTAAACTCGATGATTTGGAACCAATTTCAGCAAGTTTCAAGCATGAAATTGAAAAAAAAACACTTTTTCTGAAACAAGCTCTAAATCGTGTTTGATGCACTCTGTTAGTGAAATTCTTTGCAGTTATGCTTAAACTCGATGATTTGGAACCAATTTCAGCAAGTTTCAAGCATGAAATTGAAAAAAAAACACTTTTTCTGAAACAAGCTCTAAATCGTGTTTGATGCACTTTGTTAGTGAAATTCTTTGCAGTTATGCTTAAACTCGATGATTTGGAACCAATTTCAGCAAGTTTCAAGCATGAAATTGAAAAAAAAACACTTTTTCTGAAACAAGCTCTAAATCGTGTTTGATGCACTCTGTTAGTGAAATTCTTTGCAGTTATGCTTAAACTCGATGATTTGGAACCAATTTCAGCAAGTTTCAAGCATGAAATTGAAAAAAAAACACTTTTTCTGAAACAAGCTCTAAATCGTGTTTGATGCACTCTGTTAGTGAAATTCTTTGCAGTTATGCTTAAACTCGATGATTTGGAACCAATTTCAGCAAGTTTCAAGCATGAAATTGAAAAAAAAACACTTTTTCTGAAACAAGCTCTAAATCGTGTTTGATGCACTTTGTTAGTGAAATTCTTTGCAGTTATGCTTAAACTCGATGATTTGGAACCAATTTCAGCAAGTTTCAAGCATGAAATTGAAAAAAAAACACTTTTTCTGAAACAAGCTCTAAATCGTGTTTGATGCACTCTGTTAGTGAAATTCTTTGCAGTTATGCTTAAACTCGATGATTTGGAACCAATTTCAGCAAGTTTCAAGCATGAAATTGAAAAAAAAACACTTTTTCTGAAACAAGCTCTAAATCGTGTTTGATGCACTTTGTTAGTGAAATTCTTTGCAGTTATGCTTAAACTCGATGATTTGGAACCAATTTCAGCAAGTTTCAAGCATGAAATTGAAAAAAAAACACTTTTTCTGAAACAAGCTCTAAATCGTGTTTGATGCACTTTGTTAGTGAAATTCTTTGCAGTTATGCTTAAACTCGATGATTTGGAACCAATTTCAGCAAGTTTCAAGCATGAAATTGAAAAAAAAACACTTTTTCTGAAACAAGCTCTAAATCGTGTTTGATGCACTTTGTTAGTGAAATTCTTTGCAGTTATGCTTAAACTCGATGATTTGGAACCAATTTCAGCAAGTTTCAAGCATGAAATTGAAAAAAAAAACACTTTTTCTGAAACAAGCTCTAAATCGTGTTTGATGCACTTTGTTAGTGAAATTCTTTGCAGTTATGCTTAAACTCGATGATTTGGAACCAATTTCAGCAAGTTTCAAGCATGAAATTGAAAAAAAAACACTTTTTCTGAAACAAGCTCTAAATCGTGTTTGATGCACTCTGTTAGTGAAATTCTTTGCAGTTATGCTTAAACTCGATGATTTGGAACCAATTTCAGCAAGTTTCAAGCATGAAATTGAAAAAAAAACACTTTTTCTGAAACAAGCTCTAAATCGTGTTTGATGCACTTTGTTAGTGAAATTCTTTGCAGTTATGCTTAAACTCGATGATTTGGAACCAATTTCAGCAAGTTTCAAGCATGAAATTGAAAAAAAAACACTTTTTCTGAAACAAGCTCTAAATCGTGTTTGATGCACTTTGTTAGTGAAATTCTTTGCAGTTATGCTTAAACTCGATGATTTGGAACCAATTTCAGCAAGTTTCAAGCATGAAATTGAAAAAAAAACACTTTTTCTGAAACAAGCTCTAAATCGTGTTTGATGCACTCTGTTAGTGAAATTCTTTGCAGTTATGCTTAAACTCGATGATTTGGAACCAATTTCAGCAAGTTTCAAGCATGAAATTGAAAAAAAAACACTTTTTCTGAAACAAGCTCTAAATCGTGTTTGATGCACTCTGTTAGTGAAATTCTTTGCAGTTATGCTTAAACTCGATGATTTGGAACCAATTTCAGCAAGTTTCAAGCATGAAATTGAAAAAAAAAACACTTTTTCTGAAACAAGCTCTAAATCGTGTTTGATGCACTCTGTTAGTGAAATTCTTTGCAGTTATGCTTAAACTCGATGATTTGGAACCAATTTCAGCAAGTTTCAAGCATGAAATTGAAAAAAAAACACTTTTTCTGAAACAAGCTCTAAATCGTGTTTGATGCACTCTGTTAGTGAAATTCTTTGCAGTTATGCTTAAACTCGATGATTTGGAACCAATTTCAGCAAGTTTCAAGCATGAAATTGAAAAAAAAAACACTTTTTCTGAAACAAGCTCTAAATCGTGTTTGATGCACTCTGTTAGTGAAATTCTTTGCAGTTATGCTTAAACTCGATGATTTGGAACCAATTTCAGCAAGTTTCAAGCATGAAATTGAAAAAAAAACACTTTTTCTGAAACAAGCTCTAAATCGTGTTTGATGCACTCTGTTAGTGAAATTCTTTGCAGTTATGCTTAAACTCGATGATTTGGAACCAATTTCAGCAAGTTTCAAGCATGAAATTGAAAAAAAAACACTTTTTCTGAAACAAGCTCTAAATCGTGTTTGATGCACTCTGTTAGTGAAATTCTTTGCAGTTATGCTTAAACTCGATGATTTGGAACCAATTTCAGCAAGTTTCAAGCATGAAATTGAAAAAAAAACACTTTTTCTGAAACAAGCTCTAAATCGTGTTTGATGCACTCTGTTAGTGAAATTCTTTGCAGTTATGCTTAAACTCGATGATTTGGAACCAATTTCAGCAAGTTTCAAGCATGAAATTGAAAAAAAAACACTTTTTCTGAAAAAAGCTCTAAATCGTGTTTGATGCACTCTGTTAGTGAAATTCTTTGCAGTTATGCTTAAACTCGATGATTTGGAACCAATTTCAGCAAGTTTCAAGCATGAAATTGAAAAAAAAACACTTTTTCTGAAAAAAGCTCTAAATCGTGTTTGATGCACTCTGTTAGTGAAATTCTTTGCAGTTATGCTTAAACTCGATGATTTGGAACCAATTTCAGCAAGTTTCAAGCATGAAATTGAAAAAAAAACACTTTTTCTGAAACAAGCTCTAAATCGTGTTTGATGCACTCTGTTAGTGAAATTCTTTGCAGTTATGCTTAAACTCGATGATTTGGAACCAATTTCAGCAAGTTTCAAGCATGAAATTGAAAAAAAAACACTTTTTCTGAAAAAAGCTCTAAATCGTGTTTGATGCACTCTGTTAGTGAAATTCTTTGCAGTTATGCTTAAACTCGATGATTTGGAACCAATTTCAGCAAGTTTCAAGCATGAAATTGAAAAAAAAACACTTTTTCTGAAAAAAGCTCTAAATCGTGTTTGATGCACTCTGTTAGTGAAATTCTTTGCAGTTATGCTTAAACTCGATGATTTGGAACCAATTTCAGCAAGTTTCAAGCATGAAATTGAAAAAAAAACACTTTTTCTGAAACAAGCTCTAAATCGTGTTTGATGCACTCTGTTAGTGAAATTCTTTGCAGTTATGCTTAAACTCGATGATTTGGAACCAATTTCAGCAAGTTTCAAGCATGAAATTGAAAAAAAAACACTTTTTCTGAAAAAAGCTCTAAATCGTGTTTGATGCACTCTGTTAGTGAAATTCTTTGCAGTTATGCTTAAACTCGATGATTTGGAACCAATTTCAGCAAGTTTCAAGCATGAAATTGAAAAAAAAACACTTTTTCTGAAACAAGCTCTAAATCGTGTTTGATGCACTCTGTTAGTGAAATTCTTTGCAGTTATGCTTAAACTCGATGATTTGGAACCAATTTCAGCAAGTTTCAAGCATGAAATTGAAAAAAAAACACTTTTTCTGAAACAAGCTCTAAATCGTGTTTGATGCACTCTGTTAGTGAAATTCTTTGCAGTTATGCTTAAACTCGATGATTTGGAACCAATTTCAGCAAGTTTCAAGCATGAAATTGAAAAAAAAACACTTTTTCTGAAAAAAGCTCTAAATCGTGTTTGATGCACTCTGTTAGTGAAATTCTTTGCAGTTATGCTTAAACTCGATGATTTGGAACCAATTTCAGCAAGTTTCAAGCATGAAATTGAAAAAAAAACACTTTTTCTGAAAAAAGCTCTAAATCGTGTTTGATGCACTCTGTTAGTGAAATTCTTTGCAGTTATGCTTAAACTCGATGATTTGGAACCAATTTCAGCAAGTTTCAAGCATGAAATTGAAAAAAAAACACTTTTTCTGAAAAAAGCTCTAAATCGTGTTTGATGCACTCTGTTAGTGAAATTCTTTGCAGTTATGCTTAAACTCGATGATTTGGAACCAATTTCAGCAAGTTTCAAGCATGAAATTGAAAAAAAAAACACTTTTTCTGAAAAAAGCTCTAAATCGTGTTTGATGCACTCTGTTAGTGAAATTCTTTGCAGTTATGCTTAAACTCGATGATTTGGAACCAATTTCAGCAAGTTTCAAGCATGAAATTGAAAAAAAAACACTTTTTCTGAAAAAAGCTCTAAATCGTGTTTGATGCACTCTGTTAGTGAAATTCTTTGCAGTTATGCTTAAACTCGATGATTTGGAACCAATTTCAGCAAGTTTCAAGCATGAAATTGAAAAAAAAACACTTTTTCTGAAAAAAGCTCTAAATCGTGTTTGATGCACTCTGTTAGTGAAATTCTTTGCAGTTATGCTTAAACTCGATGATTTGGAACCAATTTCAGCAAGTTTCAAGCATGAAATTGAAAAAAAAACACTTTTTCTGAAAAAAGCTCTAAATCGTGTTTGATGCACTCTGTTAGTGAAATTCTTTGCAGTTATGCTTAAACTCGATGATTTGGAACCAATTTCAGCAAGTTTCAAGCATGAAATTGAAAAAAAAACACTTTTTCTGAAAAAAGCTCTAAATCGTGTTTGATGCACTCTGTTAGTGAAATTCTTTGCAGTTATGCTTAAACTCGTTGATTTGGAACCAATTTCAGCAAGTTTCAAGCATGAAATTGAAAAAAAAAACACTTTTTCTGAAAAAAGCTCTAAATCGTGTTTGATGCACTCTGTTAGTGAAATTCTTTGCAGTTATGCTTAAACTCGATGATTTGGAACCAATTTCAGCAAGTTTCAAGCATGAAATTGAAAAAAAAACACTTTTTCTGAAAAAAGCTCTAAATCGTGTTTGATGCACTCTGTTAGTGAAATTCTTTGCAGTTATGCTTAAACTCGATGATTTGGAACCAATTTCAGCAAGTTTCAAGCATGAAATTGAAAAAAAAACACTTTTTCTGAAACAAGCTCTAAATCGTGTTTGATGCACTCTGTTAGTGAAATTCTTTGCAGTTATGCTTAAACTCGATGATTTGGAACCAATTTCAGCAAGTTTCAAGCATGAAATTGAAAAAAAAACACTTTTTCTGAAAAAAGCTCTAAATCGTGTTTGATGCACTCTGTTAGTGAAATTCTTTGCAGTTATGCTTAAACTCGATGATTTGGAACCAATTTCAGCAAGTTTCAAGCATGAAATTGAAAAAAAAAACACTTTTTCTGAAAAAAGCTCTAAATCGTGTTTGATGCACTCTGTTAGTGAAATTCTTTGCAGTTATGCTTAAACTCGATGATTTGGAACCAATTTCAGCAAGTTTCAAGCATGAAATTGAAAAAAAAACACTTTTTCTGAAAAAAGCTCTAAATCGTGTTTGATGCACTCTGTTAGTGAAATTCTTTGCAGTTATGCTTAAACTCGATGATTTGGAACCAATTTCAGCAAGTTTCAAGCATGAAATTGAAAAAAAAACACTTTTTCTGAAAAAAGCTCTAAATCGTGTTTGATGCACTCTGTTAGTGAAATTCTTTGCAGTTATGCTTAAACTCGATGATTTGGAACCAATTTCAGCAAGTTTCAAGCATGAAATTGAAAAAAAAACACTTTTTCTGAAAAAAGCTCTAAATCGTGTTTGATGCACTCTGTTAGTGAAATTCTTTGCAGTTATGCTTAAACTCGATGATTTGGAACCAATTTCAGCAAGTTTCAAGCATGAAATTGAAAAAAAAACACTTTTTCTGAAAAAAGCTCTAAATCGTGTTTGATGCACTCTGTTAGTGAAATTCTTTGCAGTTATGCTTAAACTCGATGATTTGGAACCAATTTCAGCAAGTTTCAAGCATGAAATTGAAAAAAAAACACTTTTTCTGAAACAAGCTCTAACCTGTCTAGGATCAGCGTGGCGCTAGCGGCACCCCCCCCCCCCCCCCACTGAAAAACCAGTGACGCAAAATTCAAAAAAAATATTTTTTTAAAATATTTAACTTTCACACATTAAAGTCCAATACAGCTAATGAAAGACACAGATCTTATGAATCCAGTCAACATTTCCGATTTTTAAAATGTTTTACAGGGAAGACACAATATGTAAAGATGTACATCTATTACCTAAAAAACACATTAGCATATTCCACCATCTTTTATTTGTCCACCAACACCAGTAGCCATCACCAATTCGGCTAAACTAAGATATTTATAGCCCCTAACCAACAAAAAAACTCATTAGATGACAGTCTGATAACATATTTATGGTATGGGATAGGTTTTGTTAGAAAAAAGTGCATATTTCAGGTAGACTTCATAGTTTACAATTGCACCCACCATCACAAATGGACTAGAATAATTACAATGAGCAACGTGTTTACCTAACTACTAATCATCAAACATTTCGTAAAAATACACAGCATACACGAATCGAAAGACACAGATCCTGTGAATACAGACAATATTTCAGATTTTCTAAGTGTCTTACAGCGAAAACACAATAAATCGTTATATTAGCTTAGCACATAGCAATTAGCAGCCCAGCATTGATTCTAGCCAAAGTGAGCGATAAAAGTCAACATCGCCAAAAGATATTAATTTTTTCACTAACCTTCTCAGAATTCTTCCGATGACACTCCTGTAACATCACATTACAACATGCATATACAGTTTGATCGAAAATGTTTATATTTAGCCACCAAAATCATGGTTAGACAATGTGAAATGTAGACAAGCTGGTAAAGAAAACGTCCTTGCGCCACTTAGACAGTGATCTACTCTTATACATAAATACTCATAAACGTGACTAAAAAATATAGGGTGGACAGGGATTGATAGACAATTTAATTCTTAATACAATTGCGTTATTACATTTTTTAATTTATCCTTACTTTTCAATACAGTTTGCGCCAAGCGAAGCTACGTCAAAAAACATGGCGTCCTAAGCCACTAAAATGTTTCGACAGAAACACGATTTATCATAATAAAAATGTCCTACCTTGAGCTGTTCTTCCATCAGTATCTTGGGCAAAGGATCCTTTCTTGGGAGAAATCGTCTTTTGGTGGAAAGCTGTCCTCTTGCCATGTGGAAATGTCAACTACGTTCGGGATGAACTGAAAAGCGTGACCAACTTTTCACATCGTTGCAAAAATAAATGTCCCAAAATCGCACTAAACGGATATAAATTGCTATAAAACGCTTTAAATTAACTACTTTGTGATGTTTGTAACTCCTATAACGAGTGAAAAGATGACCGGAGAAATATAACAGGCTAAACTAACGCTTGGAACAGGAGAGGGTCGGTGTCTTCCACGCGCGTTACGCAGCAAGAAAAGACTTGCTAGCTAAAGGTTTTTTTCATTTGTAGGGCCTGTGAACGAGCAATCGAGCCCGTTGGAATCGTCATCACGTAAAGGCATCCAGGGGAAGACGTAAGAAGTGTCCGTATAGTCATAGCAACGACAGTGCCCGTTTAAATGACTTCAGAAAAGTGGCCAACGTTTCTCAAATCTGACTCCATGTCAGGGAAATTGCTGTAGAATGGGCTCTGTTCCACTTAGAGACAAAATTTCAACTCCTATAGAAACTATAGACTGTTTTCTATCCAATAATAATAATAATATGCATATTGTACGATCAAGGATTTTGTGGGAAGCCGTTTAAAAAATTAGCCACATTAGCATAAATAGTCTAAACAGCGCCCCCATCCCCAACAGGTTAAATCGTGTTTGATGCACTCTGTTAGTGAAATTCTTTGCAGTTATGCTTAAACTCGATGATTTGGAACCAATTTCAGCAAGTTTCAAGCATGAAATTGAAAAAAAAACACTTTTTCTGAAAAAAGCTCTAAATCGTGTTTGATGCACTCTGTTAGTGAAATTCTTTGCAGTTATGCTTAAACTCGATGATTTGGAACCAATTTCAGCAAGTTTCAAGCATGAAATTGAAAAAAAAACACTTTTTCTGAAAAAAGCTCTAAATCGTGTTTGATGCACTCTGTTAGTGAAATTCTTTGCAGTTATGCTTAAACTCGATGATTTGGAACCAATTTCAGCAAGTTTCAAGCATGAAATTGAAAAAAAAAACACTTTTTCTGAAACAAGCTCTAAATCGTGTTTGATGCACTCTGTTAGTGAAATTCTTTGCAGTTATGCTTAAACTCGATGATTTGGAACCAATTTCAGCAAGTTTCAAGCATGAAATTGAAAAAAAAACACTTTTTCTGAAAAAAGCTCTAAATCGTGTTTGATGCACTCTGTTAGTGAAATTCTTTGCAGTTATGCTTAAACTCGTTGATTTGGAACCAATTTCAGCAAGTTTCAAGCATGAAATTGAAAAAAAAAACACTTTTTCTGAAAAAAGCTCTAAATCGTGTTTGATGCACTCTGTTAGTGAAATTCTTTGCAGTTATGCTTAAACTCGATGATTTGGAACCAATTTCAGCAAGTTTCAAGCATGAAATTGAAAAAAAAAACACTTTTTCTGAAACAAGCTTTAACCTGTCTAGGATCAGCGTGGCGCTAGCGGCACACCCCCCCCCCCCCACTGAAAAACCAGTGCCGCGAAATTCAAAAAAAATATATTTTTAAAATATTTAACTTTCACACATTAAAGTCCAATACAGCTAATGAAAGACACAGATCTTGTGAATCCAGTCAACATTTCCGATTTTTAAAATGTTTTACAGGGAAGACACAATATGTAAAGATGTACATCTATTACCTAAAAACACATTAGCATAATCCACCATCTTTTATTTGTCCACCAACACCAGTAGCCATCACCAATTCGGCTAAACTAAGATATTTATAGCCCCTAACCAACAAAAAAACTCATTAGATGACAGTCTGATAACATATTTATGGTATGGGATAGGTTTTGTTAGAAAAAAGTGCATATTTCAGGTAGATGGCATAGTTTACAATTGCACCCACCATCACAAATGGACTAGAATAATTACAATGAGCAACGTGTTTACCTAACTACTAATCATCAAACATTTCGTAAAAATACACAGCATACACGAATCGAAAGACACAGATCCTGTGAATACAGACAATATTTCAGATTTTCTAAGTGTCTTACAGCGAAAACACAATAAATCGTTATATTAGCTTAGCACATAGCAATTAGCAGCCCAGCATTGATTCTAGCCAAAGTGAGCGATAAAAGTCAACATCGCCAAAAGATATTAATTTTTTCACTAACCTTCTCAGAATTCTTCCGATGACACTCCTGTAACATCATATTACACATTCCATATAGAGTTTGATCGAAAATGTTTATATTTAGCCACCAAAATCATGGTTAGACAATGTGAAATGTAGACAAGCTGGTAAAGAAAATGTCCTTGCGCCACTTAGACAGTGATCTACTCTTATACATAAATACTCATAAACGTGACTAAAAAATATAGGGTGGACAGGGATTGATAGACAATTTAATTCTTAATACAATTGCGTTATTACATTTTTTAATTTATCCTTACTTTTCAATACAGTTTGCGCCTAGCGAAGCTACGTCATAAAACATGGCGTTCTAAGCCACTAAAATGTTTCGACAGAAACACGATTTATCATAATAAAAATGTCCTACCTTGAGCTGTTCTTCCATCAGTATCTTGGGCAAAGGATCCTTTCTTGGGAGAAATCGTCTTTTGGTGGAAAGCTGTCCTCTTGCCATGTGGAAATGTCAACTGCGTTCGGGATGAACTGAAAAGCGTGCCCAACTTTTCACATCGTTGCAAAAATAAATGTCCCAAAATCGCACTAAACGGATATAAATTGCTATAAAACGCTTTAAATTAACTACCTTATGATGTTTTTAACTCCTATAACGAGTGAAAAGATGACCGGAGAAATATAACAGGCTAAACTAACGCTTGGAACAGGAGCGGGCCGGTGTCCTCACGCTCATGACGCAGCCAGAAAGAATGACTAGCTTCAGGGTTTTTTCATTTGTAGGGCCTGTGAACGCGCAATCGACCCCGTTGGAATCGTCATCACGTAAAGGCATCCAGGGGAAGACGTAAGAAGTGTCCGTATAGTCATAGCAACGACAGTGCCCTTTTAAATGACTTCAGAAGAGTGGCCAACATTTCTCAAATCTGACTCCATGTCAGGGAAATTGCTGTAGAATGGGCTCTGTTCCACTTAGAGACAAAATTTCAACTCCTATAGAAACTATAGACTGTTTTCTATCCAATAATAATAATAATATGCATATTGTACGATCAAGGATTTTGTGGGAAGCCGTTTAAAAAATTAGCCACATTAGCATAAATAGTCTAAACAGCGCCCCCATCCCCAACAGGTTAAATCGTGTTTGATGCACTCTGTTAGTGAAATTCTTTGCAGTTATGCTTAAACTCGATGATTTGGAACCAATTTCAGCAAGTTTCAAGCATGAAATTGAAAAAAAAACACTTTTTCTGAAAAAAGCTCTAAATCGTGTTTGATGCACTCTGTTAGTGAAATTCTTTGCAGTTATGCTTAAACTCGATGATTTGGAACCAATTTCAGCAAGTTTCAAGCATGAAATTGAAAAAAAAACACTTTTTCTGAAAAAAGCTCTAAATCGTGTTTGATGCACTCTGTTAGTGAAATTCTTTGCAGTTATGCTTAAACTCGATGATTTGGAACCAATTTCAGCAAGTTTCAAGCATGAAATTGAAAAAAAAACACTTTTTCTGAAAAAAGCTCTAAATCGTGTTTGATGCACTCTGTTAGTGAAATTCTTTGCAGTTATGCTTAAACTCGATGATTTGGAACCAATTTCAGCAAGTTTCAAGCATGAAATTGAAAAAAAAACACTTTTTCTGAAAAAAGCTCTAAATCGTGTTTGATGCACTCTGTTAGTGAAATTCTTTGCAGTTATGCTTAAACTCGATGATTTGGAACCAATTTCAGCAAGTTTCAAGCATGAAATTGAAAAAAAAACACTTTTTCTGAAAAAAGCTCTAAATCGTGTTTGATGCACTCTGTTAGTGAAATTCTTTGCAGTTATGCTTAAACTCGATGATTTGGAACCAATTTCAGCAAGTTTCAAGCATGAAATTGAAAAAAAAACACTTTTTCTGAAAAAAGCTCTAAATCGTGTTTGATGCACTCTGTTAGTGAAATTCTTTGCAGTTATGCTTAAACTCGATGATTTGGAACCAATTTCAGCAAGTTTCAAGCATGAAATTGAAAAAAAAACACTTTTTCTGAAACAAGCTCTAAATCGTGTTTGATGCACTCTGTTAGTGAAATTCTTTGCAGTTATGCTTAAACTCGATGATTTGGAACCAATTTCAGCAAGTTTCAAGCATGAAATTGAAAAAAAAACACTTTTTCTGAAAAAAGCTCTAAATCGTGTTTGATGCACTCTGTTAGTGAAATTCTTTGCAGTTATGCTTAAACTCGATGATTTGGAACCAATTTCAGCAAGTTTCAAGCATGAAATTGAAAAAAAAACACTTTTTCTGAAAAAAGCTCTAAATCGTGTTTGATGCACTCTGTTAGTGAAATTCTTTGCAGTTATGCTTAAACTCGATGATTTGGAACCAATTTCAGCAAGTTTCAAGCATGAAATTGAAAAAAAAACACTTTTTCTGAAAAAAGCTCTAAATCGTGTTTGATGCACTCTGTTAGTGAAATTCTTTGCAGTTATGCTTAAACTCGATGATTTGGAACCAATTTCAGCAAGTTTCAAGCATGAAATTGAAAAAAAAACACTTTTTCTGAAAAAAGCTCTAAATCGTGTTTGATGCACTCTGTTAGTGAAATTCTTTGCAGTTATGCTTAAACTCGATGATTTGGAACCAATTTCAGCAAGTTTCAAGCATGAAATTGAAAAAAAAAACACTTTTTCTGAAACAAGCTCTAAATCGTGTTTGATGCACTCTGTTAGTGAAATTCTTTGCAGTTATGCTTAAACTCGATGATTTGGAACCAATTTCAGCAAGTTTCAAGCATGAAATTGAAAAAAAAACACTTTTTCTGAAACAAGCTCTAAATCGTGTTTGATGCACTCTGTTAGTGAAATTCTTTGCAGTTATGCTTAAACTCGATGATTTGGAACCAATTTCAGCAAGTTTCAAGCATGAAATTGAAAAAAAAACACTTTTTCTGAAAAAAGCTCTAAATCGTGTTTGATGCACTCTGTTAGTGAAATTCTTTGCAGTTATGCTTAAACTCGATGATTTGGAACCAATTTCAGCAAGTTTCAAGCATGAAATTGAAAAAAAAACACTTTTTCTGAAAAAAGCTCTAAATCGTGTTTGATGCACTCTGTTAGTGAAATTCTTTGCAGTTATGCTTAAACTCGATGATTTGGAACCAATTTCAGCAAGTTTCAAGCATGAAATTGAAAAAAAAACACTTTTTCTGAAAAAAGCTCTAAATCGTGTTTGATGCACTCTGTTAGTGAAATTCTTTGCAGTTATGCTTAAACTCGATGATTTGGAACCAATTTCAGCAAGTTTCAAGCATGAAATTGAAAAAAAAACACTTTTTCTGAAAAAAGCTCTAAATCGTGTTTGATGCACTCTGTTAGTGAAATTCTTTGCAGTTATGCTTAAACTCGATGATTTGGAACCAATTTCAGCAAGTTTCAAGCATGAAATTGAAAAAAAAACACTTTTTCTGAAAAAAGCTCTAAATCGTGTTTGATGCACTCTGTTAGTGAAATTCTTTGCAGTTATGCTTAAACTCGATGATTTGGAACCAATTTCAGCAAGTTTCAAGCATGAAATTGAAAAAAAAACACTTTTTCTGAAAAAAGCTCTAAATCGTGTTTGATGCACTCTGTTAGTGAAATTCTTTGCAGTTATGCTTAAACTCGATGATTTGGAACCAATTTCAGCAAGTTTCAAGCATGAAATTGAAAAAAAAACACTTTTTCTGAAAAAAGCTCTAAATCGTGTTTGATGCACTCTGTTAGTGAAATTCTTTGCAGTTATGCTTAAACTCGATGATTTGGAACCAATTTCAGCAAGTTTCAAGCATGAAATTGAAAAAAAAACACTTTTTCTGAAAAAAGCTCTAAATCGTGTTTGATGCACTCTGTTAGTGAAATTCTTTGCAGTTATGCTTAAACTCGATGATTTGGAACCAATTTCAGCAAGTTTCAAGCATGAAATTGAAAAAAAAACACTTTTTCTGAAACAAGCTCTAAATCGTGTTTGATGCACTCTGTTAGTGAAATTCTTTGCAGTTATGCTTAAACTCGATGATTTGGAACCAATTTCAGCAAGTTTCAAGCATGAAATTGAAAAAAAAAACACTTTTTCTGAAACAAGCTCTAAATCGTGTTTGATGCACTCTGTTAGTGAAATTCTTTGCAGTTATGCTTAAACTCGATGATTTGGAACCAATTTCAGCAAGTTTCAAGCATGAAATTGAAAAAAAAAACACTTTTTCTGAAAAAAGCTCTAAATCGTGTTTGATGCACTCTGTTAGTGAAATTCTTTGCAGTTATGCTTAAACTCGATGATTTGGAACCAATTTCAGCAAGTTTCAAGCATGAAATTGAAAAAAAAACACTTTTTCTGAAAAAAGCTCTAAATCGTGTTTGATGCACTCTGTTAGTGAAATTCTTTGCAGTTATGCTTAAACTCGATGATTTGGAACCAATTTCAGCAAGTTTCAAGCATGAAATTGAAAAAAAAAACACTTTTTCTGAAAAAAGCTCTAAATCGTGTTTGATGCACTCTGTTAGTGAAATTCTTTGCAGTTATGCTTAAACTCGATGATTTGGAACCAATTTCAGCAAGTTTCAAGCATGAAATTGAAAAAAAAACACTTTTTCTGAAAAAAGCTCTAAATCGTGTTTGATGCACTCTGTTAGTGAAATTCTTTGCAGTTATGCTTAAACTCGATGATTTGGAACCAATTTCAGCAAGTTTCAAGCATGAAATTGAAAAAAAAACACTTTTTCTGAAAAAAGCTCTAAATCGTGTTTGATGCACTCTGTTAGTGAAATTCTTTGCAGTTATGCTTAAACTCGATGATTTGGAACCAATTTCAGCAAGTTTCAAGCATGAAATTGAAAAAAAAACACTTTTTCTGAAAAAAGCTCTAAATCGTGTTTGATGCACTCTGTTAGTGAAATTCTTTGCAGTTATGCTTAACCTGTCTAGGATCAGCGTGGCGCTAGCGGCACCCCCCCCCCCCCCCCCCCACTGAAAAACCAGTGCCGCGAAATTCAAAAAAAATATTTTTTTAAAATATTTAACTTTCACACATTAAAGTCCAATACAGCTAATGAAAGACACAGATCTTGTGAATCCAGTCAACATTTCCGATTTTTAAAATGTTTTACAGGGAAGACACAATATGTAAAGATGTACATCTATTACCTAAAAACACATTAGCATAATCCACCATCTTTTATTTGTCCACCAACACCAGTAGCCATCACCAATTCGGCTAAACTAAGATATTTATAGCCCCTAACCAACAAAAAAACTCATTAGATGACAGTCTGATAACATATTTATGGTATGGGATAGGTTTTGTTAGAAAAAAGTGCATATTTCAGGTAGACTTCATAGTTTACAATTGCACCCACCATCACAAATGGACTAGAATAATTACAATGAGCAACGTGTTTACCTAACTACTAATCATCAAACATTTCGTAAAAATACACAGCATACACGAATCGAAAGACACAGATCCTGTGAATACAGACAATATTTCAGATTTTCTAAGTGTCTTACAGCGAAAACACAATAAATCGTTATATTAGCTTAGCACATAGCAATTAGCAGCCCAGCATTGATTCTAGCCAAAGTGAGCGATAAAAGTCAACATCGCCAAAAGATATTAATTTTTTCACTAACCTTCTCAGAATTCTTCCGATGACACTCCTGTAACATCACATTACAACATGCATATACAGTTTGATCGAAAATGTTTATATTTAGCCACCAAAATCATGGTTAGACAATGTGAAATGTAGACAAGCTGGTAAAGAAAATGTCCTTGCGCCACTTAGACAGTGATCTACTCTTATACATAAATACTCATAAACGTGACTAAAAAATATAGGGTGGACAGGGATTGATAGACAATTTAATTCTTAATACAATTGCGTTATTACATTTTTTAATTTATCCTTACTTTTCAATACAGTTTGCGCCAAGCGAAGCTACGTCAAAAAACATGGCGTCCTAAGCCACTAAAATGTTTCGACAGAAACACGATTTATCATAATAAAAATGTCCTACCTTGAGCTGTTCTTCCATCAGTATCTTGGGCAAAGGATCCTTTCTTGGGAGAAATCGTCTTTTGGTGGAAAGCTGTCCTCTTGCCATGTGGAAATGTCAACTGCGTTCGGGATGAACTGAAAAGCGTGCCCAACTTTTCACATCGTTGCAAAAATAAATGTCCCAAAATCGCACTAAACGGATATAAATTGCTATAAAACGCTTTAAATTAACTACTTATGATGTTTGTAACTCCTATAACGAGTGAAAAGATGACCGGAGAAATATAACAGGCTAAACTAACGCTTGGAACAGGAGAGGGTCGGTGTCTTCCACGCGCGTTACGCAGCAAGAAAAGACTTGCTAGCTAAAGGTTTTTTTCATTTGTAGGGCCTGTGAACGAGCAATCGACCCCGTTGGAATCGTCATCACGTAAAGGCATCCAGGGGAAGACGTAAGAAGTGTCCGTATAGTCATAGCAACGACAGTGCCCTTTTAACTGACTTCAGAAAAGTGGCCAACATTTCTCAAATCTGACTCCATGTCAGGGAAATTGCTGTAGAATGGGCTCTGTTCCACTTAGAGACAAAATTTCAACTCCTATAGAAACTATAGACTGTTTTCTATCCAATAATAATAATAATATGCATATTGTACGATCAAGGATTTTGTGGGAAGCCGTTTAAAAAATTAGCCACATTAGCATAAATAGTCTAAACAGCGCCCCCATCCCCAACAGGTTAAACTCGTTGATTTGGAACCAATTTCAGCAAGTTTCAAGCATGAAATTGAAAAAAAAACACTTTTTCTGAAAAAAGCTCTAAATCGTGTTTGATGCACTCTGTTAGTGAAATTCTTTGCAGTTATGCTTAAACTCGATGATTTGGAACCAATTTCAGCAAGTTTCAAGCATGAAATTGAAAAAAAAAACACTTTTTCTGAAAAAAGCTCTAAATCGTGTTTGATGCACTCTGTTAGTGAAATTCTTTGCAGTTATGCTTAAACTCGATGATTTGGAACCAATTTCAGCAAGTTTCAAGCATGAAATTGAAAAAAAAACACTTTTTCTGAAAAAAGCTCTAAATCGTGTTTGATGCACTCTGTTAGTGAAATTCTTTGCAGTTATGCTTAAACTCGATGATTTGGAACCAATTTCAGCAAGTTTCAAGCATGAAATTGAAAAAAAAAACACTTTTTCTGAAAAAAGCTCTAAATCGTGTTTGATGCACTCTGTTAGTGAAATTCTTTGCAGTTATGCTTAAACTCGATGATTTGGAACCAATTTCAGCAAGTTTCAAGCATGAAATTGAAAAAAAAAACACTTTTTCTGAAACAAGCTCTAAATCGTGTTTGATGCACTCTGTTAGTGAAATTCTTTGCAGTTATGCTTAAACTCGATGATTTGGAACCAATTTCAGCAAGTTTCAAGCATGAAATTGAAAAAAAAACACTTTTTCTGAAAAAAGCTCTAAATCGTGTTTGATGCACTCTGTTAGTGAAATTCTTTGCAGTTATGCTTAAACTCGATGATTTGGAACCAATTTCAGCAAGTTTCAAGCATGAAATTGAAAAAAAAACACTTTTTCTGAAAAAAGCTCTAAATCGTGTTTGATGCACTCTGTTAGTGAAATTCTTTGCAGTTATGCTTAAACTCGATGATTTGGAACCAATTTCAGCAAGTTTCAAGCATGAAATTGAAAAAAAAAACACTTTTTCTGAAACAAGCTCTAAATCGTGTTTGATGCACTCTGTTAGTGAAATTCTTTGCAGTTATGCTTAAACTCGATGATTTGGAACCAATTTCAGCAAGTTTCAAGCATGAAATTGAAAAAAAAACACTTTTTCTGAAACAAGCTCTAAATCGTGTTTGATGCACTCTGTTAGTGAAATTCTTTGCAGTTATGCTTAAACTCGATGATTTGGAACCAATTTCAGCAAGTTTCAAGCATGAAATTGAAAAAAAAACACTTTTTCTGAAAAAAGCTCTAAATCGTGTTTGATGCACTCTGTTAGTGAAATTCTTTGCAGTTATGCTTAAACTCGATGATTTGGAACCAATTTCAGCAAGTTTCAAGCATGAAATTGAAAAAAAAACACTTTTTCTGAAAAAAGCTCTAAATCGTGTTTGATGCACTCTGTTAGTGAAATTCTTTGCAGTTATGCTTAAACTCGATGATTTGGAACCAATTTCAGCAAGTTTCAAGCATGAAATTGAAAAAAAAACACTTTTTCTGAAAAAAGCTCTAAATCGTGTTTGATGCACTCTGTTAGTGAAATTCTTTGCAGTTATGCTTAAACTCGATGATTTGGAACCAATTTCAGCAAGTTTCAAGCATGAAATTGAAAAAAAAACACTTTTTCTGAAACAAGCTCTAAATCGTGTTTGATGCACTCTGTTAGTGAAATTCTTTGCAGTTATGCTTAAACTCGATGATTTGGAACCAATTTCAGCAAGTTTCAAGCATGAAATTGAAAAAAAAACACTTTTTCTGAAACAAGCTCTAAATCGTGTTTGATGCACTCTGTTAGTGAAATTCTTTGCAGTTATGCTTAAACTCGATGATTTGGAACCAATTTCAGCAAGTTTCAAGCATGAAATTGAAAAAAAAAACACTTTTTCTGAAAAAAGCTCTAAATCGTGTTTGATGCACTCTGTTAGTGAAATTCTTTGCAGTTATGCTTAAACTCGATGATTTGGAACCAATTTCAGCAAGTTTCAAGCATGAAATTGAAAAAAAAACACTTTTTCTGAAAAAAGCTCTAAATCGTGTTTGATGCACTCTGTTAGTGAAATTCTTTGCAGTTATGCTTAAACTCGATGATTTGGAACCAATTTCAGCAAGTTTCAAGCATGAAATTGAAAAAAAAACACTTTTTCTGAAAAAAGCTCTAAATCGTGTTTGATGCACTCTGTTAGTGAAATTCTTTGCAGTTATGCTTAAACTCGATGATTTGGAACCAATTTCAGCAAGTTTCAAGCATGAAATTGAAAAAAAAAACACTTTTTCTGAAAAAAGCTCTAAATCGTGTTTGATGCACTCTGTTAGTGAAATTCTTTGCAGTTATGCTTAAACTCGATGATTTGGAACCAATTTCAGCAAGTTTCAAGCATGAAATTGAAAAAAAAACACTTTTTCTGAAACAAGCTCTAAATCGTGTTTGATGCACTCTGTTAGTGAAATTCTTTGCAGTTATGCTTAAACTCGATGATTTGGAACCAATTTCAGCAAGTTTCAAGCATGAAATTGAAAAAAAAACACTTTTTCTGAAACAAGCTCTAAATCGTGTTTGATGCACTCTGTTAGTGAAATTCTTTGCAGTTATGCTTAAACTCGATGATTTGGAACCAATTTCAGCAAGTTTCAAGCATGAAATTGAAAAAAAAACACTTTTTCTGAAACAAGCTCTAAATCGTGTTTGATGCACTCTGTTAGTGAAATTCTTTGCAGTTATGCTTAAACTCGATGATTTGGAACCAATTTCAGCAAGTTTCAAGCATGAAATTGAAAAAAAAACACTTTTTCTGAAACAAGCTCTAAATCGTGTTTGATGCACTCTGTTAGTGAAATTCTTTGCAGTTATGCTTAAACTCGATGATTTGGAACCAATTTCAGCAAGTTTCAAGCATGAAATTGAAAAAAAAACACTTTTTCTGAAACAAGCTCTAAATCGTGTTTGATGCACTCTGTTAGTGAAATTCTTTGCAGTTATGCTTAAACTCGATGATTTGGAACCAATTTCAGCAAGTTTCAAGCATGAAATTGAAAAAAAAACACTTTTTCTGAAACAAGCTCTAAATCGTGTTTGATGCACTCTGTTAGTGAAATTCTTTGCAGTTATGCTTAAACTCGATGATTTGGAACCAATTTCAGCAAGTTTCAAGCATGAAATTGAAAAAAAAACACTTTTTCTGAAACAAGCTCTAAATCGTGTTTGATGCACTCTGTTAGTGAAATTCTTTGCAGTTATGCTTAAACTCGATGATTTGGAACCAATTTCAGCAAGTTTCAAGCATGAAATTGAAAAAAAAACACTTTTTCTGAAACAAGCTCTAAATCGTGTTTGATGCACTCTGTTAGTGAAATTCTTTGCAGTTATGCTTAAACTCGATGATTTGGAACCAATTTCAGCAAGTTTCAAGCATGAAATTGAAAAAAAAACACTTTTTCTGAAACAAGCTCTAAATCGTGTTTGATGCACTCTGTTAGTGAAATTCTTTGCAGTTATGCTTAAACTCGATGATTTGGAACCAATTTCAGCAAGTTTCAAGCATGAAATTGAAAAAAAAACACTTTTTCTGAAACAAGCTCTAAATCGTGTTTGATGCACTCTGTTAGTGAAATTCTTTGCAGTTATGCTTAAACTCGATGATTTGGAACCAATTTCAGCAAGTTTCAAGCATGAAATTGAAAAAAAAAACACTTTTTCTGAAAAAAGCTCTAAATCGTGTTTGATGCACTCTGTTAGTGAAATTCTTTGCAGTTATGCTTAAACTCGATGATTTGGAACCAATTTCAGCAAGTTTCAAGCATGAAATTGAAAAAAAAACACTTTTTCTGAAACAAGCTCTAAATCGTGTTTGATGCACTCTGTTAGTGAAATTCTTTGCAGTTATGCTTAAACTCGATGATTTGGAACCAATTTCAGCAAGTTTCAAGCATGAAATTGAAAAAAAAACACTTTTTCTGAAAAAAGCTCTAAATCGTGTTTGATGCACTCTGTTAGTGAAATTCTTTGCAGTTATGCTTAAACTCGATGATTTGGAACCAATTTCAGCAAGTTTCAAGCATGAAATTGAAAAAAAAACACTTTTTCTGAAACAAGCTCTAAATCGTGTTTGATGCACTCTGTTATTGAAATTCTTTGCAGTTATGCTTAAACTCGATGATTTGGAACCAATTTCAGCAAGTTTCAAGCATGAAATTGAAAAAAAAACACTTTTTCTGAAACAAGCTCTAAATCGTGTTTGATGCACTCTGTTAGTGAAATTCTTTGCAGTTATGCTTAAACTCGATGATTTGGAACCAATTTCAGCAAGTTTCAAGCATGAAATTGAAAAAAAAACACTTTTTCTGAAACAAGCTCTAAATCGTGTTTGATGCACTCTGTTAGTGAAATTCTTTGCAGTTATGCTTAAACTCGATGATTTGGAACCAATTTCAGCAAGTTTCAAGCATGAAATTGAAAAAAAAACACTTTTTCTGAAACAAGCTCTAAATCGTGTTTGATGCACTCTGTTAGTGAAATTCTTTGCAGTTATGCTTAAACTCGATGATTTGGAACCAATTTCAGCAAGTTTCAAGCATGAAATTGAAAAAAAAACACTTTTTCTGAAAAAAGCTCTAAATCGTGTTTGATGCACTCTGTTAGTGAAATTCTTTGCAGTTATGCTTAAACTCGATGATTTGGAACCAATTTCAGCAAGTTTCAAGCATGAAATTGAAAAAAAAACACTTTTTCTGAAACAAGCTCTAAATCGTGTTTGATGCACTCTGTTAGTGAAATTCTTTGCAGTTATGCTTAAACTCGATGATTTGGAACCAATTTCAGCAAGTTTCAAGCATGAAATTGAAAAAAAAACACTTTTTCTGAAACAAGCTCTAAATCGTGTTTGATGCACTCTGTTAGTGAAATTCTTTGCAGTTATGCTTAAACTCGATGATTTGGAACCAATTTCAGCAAGTTTCAAGCATGAAATTGAAAAAAAAACACTTTTTCTGAAACAAGCTCTAAATCGTGTTTGATGCACTTTGTTAGTGAAATTCTTTGCAGTTATGCTTAAACTCGATGATTTGGAACCAATTTCAGCAAGTTTCAAGCATGAAATTGAAAAAAAAACACTTTTTCTGAAACAAGCTCTAAATCGTGTTTGATGCACTCTGTTAGTGAAATTCTTTGCAGTTATGCTTAAACTCGATGATTTGGAACCAATTTCAGCAAGTTTCAAGCATGAAATTGAAAAAAAAACACTTTTTCTGAAACAAGCTCTAAATCGTGTTTGATGCACTCTGTTAGTGAAATTCTTTGCAGTTATGCTTAAACTCGATGATTTGGAACCAATTTCAGCAAGTTTCAAGCATGAAATTGAAAAAAAAACACTTTTTCTGAAACAAGCTCTAAATCGTGTTTGATGCACTCTGTTAGTGAAATTCTTTGCAGTTATGCTTAAACTCGATGATTTGGAACCAATTTCAGCAAGTTTCAAGCATGAAATTGAAAAAAAAACACTTTTTCTGAAACAAGCTCTAAATCGTGTTTGATGCACTTTGTTAGTGAAATTCTTTGCAGTTATGCTTAAACTCGATGATTTGGAACCAATTTCAGCAAGTTTCAAGCATGAAATTGAAAAAAAAACACTTTTTCTGAAACAAGCTCTAAATCGTGTTTGATGCACTTTGTTAGTGAAATTCTTTGCAGTTATGCTTAAACTCGATGATTTGGAACCAATTTCAGCAAGTTTCAAGCATGAAATTGAAAAAAAAACACTTTTTCTGAAACAAGCTCTAAATCGTGTTTGATGCACTCTGTTAGTGAAATTCTTTGCAGTTATGCTTAAACTCGATGATTTGGAACCAATTTCAGCAAGTTTCAAGCATGAAATTGAAAAAAAAACACTTTTTCTGAAACAAGCTCTAAATCGTGTTTGATGCACTTTGTTAGTGAAATTCTTTGCAGTTATGCTTAAACTCGATGATTTGGAACCAATTTCAGCAAGTTTCAAGCATGAAATTGAAAAAAAAACACTTTTTCTGAAACAAGCTCTAAATCGTGTTTGATGCACTTTGTTAGTGAAATTCTTTGCAGTTATGCTTAAACTCGATGATTTGGAACCAATTTCAGCAAGTTTCAAGCATGAAATTGAAAAAAAAACACTTTTTCTGAAACAAGCTCTAAATCGTGTTTGATGCACTCTGTTAGTGAAATTCTTTGCAGTTATGCTTAAACTCGATGATTTGGAACCAATTTCAGCAAGTTTCAAGCATGAAATTGAAAAAAAAACACTTTTTCTGAAACAAGCTCTAAATCGTGTTTGATGCACTTTGTTAGTGAAATTCTTTGCAGTTATGCTTAAACTCGATGATTTGGAACCAATTTCAGCAAGTTTCAAGCATGAAATTGAAAAAAAAACACTTTTTCTGAAACAAGCTCTAAATCGTGTTTGATGCACTCTGTTAGTGAAATTCTTTGCAGTTATGCTTAAACTCGATGATTTGGAACCAATTTCAGCAAGTTTCAAGCATGAAATTGAAAAAAAAACACTTTTTCTGAAACAAGCTCTAAATCGTGTTTGATGCACTTTGTTAGTGAAATTCTTTGCAGTTATGCTTAAACTCGATGATTTGGAACCAATTTCAGCAAGTTTCAAGCATGAAATTGAAAAAAAAACACTTTTTCTGAAACAAGCTCTAAATCGTGTTTGATGCACTTTGTTAGTGAAATTCTTTGCAGTTATGCTTAAACTCGATGATTTGGAACCAATTTCAGCAAGTTTCAAGCATGAAATTGAAAAAAAAACACTTTTTCTGAAACAAGCTCTAAATCGTGTTTGATGCACTCTGTTAGTGAAATTCTTTGCAGTTATGCTTAAACTCGATGATTTGGAACCAATTTCAGCAAGTTTCAAGCATGAAATTGAAAAAAAAACACTTTTTCTGAAACAAGCTCTAAATCGTGTTTGATGCACTTTGTTAGTGAAATTCTTTGCAGTTATGCTTAAACTCGATGATTTGGAACCAATTTCAGCAAGTTTCAAGCATGAAATTGAAAAAAAAACACTTTTTCTGAAACAAGCTCTAAATCGTGTTTGATGCACTCTGTTAGTGAAATTCTTTGCAGTTATGCTTAAACTCGATGATTTGGAACCAATTTCAGCAAGTTTCAAGCATGAAATTGAAAAAAAAACACTTTTTCTGAAACAAGCTCTAAATCGTGTTTGATGCACTCTGTTAGTGAAATTCTTTGCAGTTATGCTTAAACTCGATGATTTGGAACCAATTTCAGCAAGTTTCAAGCATGAAATTGAAAAAAAAACACTTTTTCTGAAACAAGCTCTAAATCGTGTTTGATGCACTCTGTTAGTGAAATTCTTTGCAGTTATGCTTAAACTCGATGATTTGGAACCAATTTCAGCAAGTTTCAAGCATGAAATTGAAAAAAAAACACTTTTTCTGAAACAAGCTCTAAATCGTGTTTGATGCACTCTGTTATTGAAATTCTTTGCAGTTATGCTTAAACTCGATGATTTGGAACCAATTTCTGCAAGTTTCAAGCATGAAATTGAAAAAAAAACACTTTTTCTGAAACAAGCTCTAAATCGTGTTTGATGCACTCTGTTAGTGAAATTCTTTGCAGTTATGCTTAAACTCGATGATTTGGAACCAATTTCAGCAAGTTTCAAGCATGAAATTGAAAAAAAAACACTTTTTCTGAAACAAGCTCTAAATCGTGTTTGATGCACTTTGTTAGTGAAATTCTTTGCAGTTATGCTTAAACTCGATGATTTGGAACCAATTTCAGCAAGTTTCAAGCATGAAATTGAAAAAAAAACACTTTTTCTGAAACAAGCTCTAAATCGTGTTTGATGCACTCTGTTAGTGAAATTCTTTGCAGTTATGCTTAAACTCGATGATTTGGAACCAATTTCAGCAAGTTTCAAGCATGAAATTGAAAAAAAAACACTTTTTCTGAAACAAGCTCTAAATCGTGTTTGATGCACTTTGTTAGTGAAATTCTTTGCAGTTATGCTTAAACTCGATGATTTGGAACCAATTTCAGCAAGTTTCAAGCATGAAATTGAAAAAAAAACACTTTTTCTGAAACAAGCTCTAAATCGTGTTTGATGCACTTTGTTAGTGAAATTCTTTGCAGTTATGCTTAAACTCGATGATTTGGAACCAATTTCAGCAAGTTTCAAGCATGAAATTGAAAAAAAAAAACTTTTTCTGAAACAAGCTCTAAATCGTGTTTGATGCACTCTGTTAGTGAAATTCTTTGCAGTTATGCTTAAACTCGATGATTTGGAACCAATTTCAGCAAGTTTCAAGCATGAAATTGAAAAAAAAACACTTTTTCTGAAACAAGCTCTAAATCGTGTTTGATGCACTTTGTTAGTGAAATTCTTTGCAGTTATGCTTAAACTCGATGATTTGGAACCAATTTCAGCAAGTTTCAAGCATGAAATTGAAAAAAAAACACTTTTTCTGAAACAAGCTCTAAATCGTGTTTGATGCACTTTGTTAGTGAAATTCTTTGCAGTTATGCTTAAACTCGATGATTTGGAACCAATTTCAGCAAGTTTCAAGCATGAAATTGAAAAAAAAACACTTTTTCTGAAACAAGCTCTAAATCGTGTTTGATGCACTTTGTTAGTGAAATTCTTTGCAGTTATGCTTAAACTCGATGATTTGGAACCAATTTCAGCAAGTTTCAAGCATGAAATTGAAAAAAAAACACTTTTTCTGAAACAAGCTCTAAATCGTGTTTGATGCACTTTGTTAGTGAAATTCTTTGCAGTTATGCTTAAACTCGATGATTTGGAACCAATTTCAGCAAGTTTCAAGCATGAAATTGAAAAAAAAACACTTTTTCTGAAACAAGCTCTAAATCGTGTTTGATGCACTTTGTTAGTGAAATTCTTTGCAGTTATGCTTAAACTCGATGATTTGGAACCAATTTCAGCAAGTTTCAAGCATGAAATTGAAAAAAAAACACTTTTTCTGAAACAAGCTCTAAATCGTGTTTGATGCACTTTGTTAGTGAAATTCTTTGCAGTTATGCTTAAACTCGATGATTTGGAACCAATTTCAGCAAGTTTCAAGCATGAAATTGAAAAAAAAACACTTTTTCTGAAACAAGCTCTAAATCGTGTTTGATGCACTCTGTTAGTGAAATTCTTTGCAGTTATGCTTAAACTCGATGATTTGGAACCAATTTCAGCAAGTTTCAAGCATGAAATTGAAAAAAAAACACTTTTTCTGAAACAAGCTCTAAATCGTGTTTGATGCACTTTGTTAGTGAAATTCTTTGCAGTTATGCTTAAACTCGATGATTTGGAACCAATTTCAGCAAGTTTCAAGCATGAAATTGAAAAAAAAACACTTTTTCTGAAACAAGCTCTAAATCGTGTTTGATGCACTTTGTTAGTGAAATTCTTTGCAGTTATGCTTAAACTCGATGATTTGGAACCAATTTCAGCAAGTTTCAAGCATGAAATTGAAAAAAAAACACTTTTTCTGAAACAAGCTCTAAATCGTGTTTGATGCACTCTGTTAGTGAAATTCTTTGCAGTTATGCTTAAACTCGATGATTTGGAACCAATTTCAGCAAGTTTCAAGCATGAAATTGAAAAAAAAACACTTTTTCTGAAACAAGCTCTAAATCGTGTTTGATGCACTCTGTTAGTGAAATTCTTTGCAGTTATGCTTAAACTCGATGATTTGGAACCAATTTCAGCAAGTTTCAAGCATGAAATTGAAAAAAAAACACTTTTTCTGAAACAAGCTCTAAATCGTGTTTGATGCACTTTGTTAGTGAAATTCTTTGCAGTTATGCTTAAACTCGATGATTTGGAACCAATTTCAGCAAGTTTCAAGCATGAAATTGAAAAAAAAACACTTTTTCTGAAACAAGCTCTAAATCGTGTTTGATGCACTCTGTTAGTGAAATTCTTTGCAGTTATGCTTAAACTCGATGATTTGGAACCAATTTCAGCAAGTTTCAAGCATGAAATTGAAAAAAAAACACTTTTTCTGAAACAAGCTCTAAATCGTGTTTGATGCACTTTGTTAGTGAAATTCTTTGCAGTTATGCTTAAACTCGATGATTTGGAACCAATTTCAGCAAGTTTCAAGCATGAAATTGAAAAAAAAACACTTTTTCTGAAACAAGCTCTAAATCGTGTTTGATGCACTCTGTTAGTGAAATTCTTTGCAGTTATGCTTAAACTCGATGATTTGGAACCAATTTCAGCAAGTTTCAAGCATGAAATTGAAAAAAAAACACTTTTTCTGAAACAAGCTCTAAATCGTGTTTGATGCACTTTGTTAGTGAAATTCTTTGCAGTTATGCTTAAACTCGATGATTTGGAACCAATTTCTGCAAGTTTCAAGCATGAAATTGAAAAAAAAACACTTTTTCTGAAACAAGCTCTAAATCGTGTTTGATGCACTTTGTTAGTGAAATTCTTTGCAGTTATGCTTAAACTCGATGATTTGGAACCAATTTCAGCAAGTTTCAAGCATGAAATTGAAAAAAAAACACTTTTTCTGAAACAAGCTCTAAATCGTGTTTGATGCACTTTGTTAGTGAAATTCTTTGCAGTTATGCTTAAACTCGATGATTTGGAACCAATTTCAGCAAGTTTCAAGCATGAAATTGAAAAAAAAACACTTTTTCTGAAACAAGCTCTAAATCGTGTTTGATGCACTCTGTTAGTGAAATTCTTTGCAGTTATGCTTAAACTCGATGATTTGGAACCAATTTCTGCAAGTTTCAAGCATGAAATTGAAAAAAAAACACTTTTTCTGAAACAAGCTCTAAATCGTGTTTGATGCACTTTGTTAGTGAAATTCTTTGCAGTTATGCTTAAACTCGATGATTTGGAACCAATTTCAGCAAGTTTCAAGCATGAAATTGAAAAAAAAACACTTTTTCTGAAACAAGCTCTAAATCGTGTTTGATGCACTCTGTTAGTGAAATTCTTTGCAGTTATGCTTAAACTCGATGATTTGGAACCAATTTCAGCAAGTTTCAAGCATGAAATTGAAAAAAAAACACTTTTTCTGAAACAAGCTCTAAATCGTGTTTGATGCACTTTGTTAGTGAAATTCTTTGCAGTTATGCTTAACCTGTTGGGGATGGGGGCGCTGTTTAGACTATTTATGCTAATGTGGCTAATTTTTTAAACGGCTTCCCACAAAATCCTTGATCGTACAATATGCATATTATTATTATTATTGGATAGAAAACAGTCTATAGTTTCTATAGGAGTTGAAATTTTGTCTCTAAGTGGAACAGAGCCCATTCTACAGCAATTTCCCTGACATGGAGTCAGATTTGAGAAACGTTGGCCACTTTTCTGAAGTCATTTAAACGGGCACTGTCGTTGCTATGACTATACGGACACTTCTTACGTCTTCCCCTGGATGCCTTTACGTGATGACGATTCCAACGGGCTCGATTGCTCGTTCACAGGCCCTACAAATGAAAAAAACCTTTAGCTAGCAAGTCTTTTCTTGCTGCGTAACGCGCGTGGAAGACACCGACCCTCTCCTGTTCCAAGCGTTAGTTTAGCCTGTTATATTTCTCCGGTCATCTTTTCACTCGTTATAGGAGTTACAAACATCACAAAGTAGTTAATTTAAAGCGTTTTATAGCAATTTATATCCGTTTAGTGCGATTTTGGGACATTTATTTTTGCAACGATGTGAAAAGTTGGTCACGCTTTTCAGTTCATCCCGAACGTAGTTGACATTTCCACATGGCAAGAGGACAGCTTTCCACCAAAAGACGATTTCTCCCAAGAAAGGATCCTTTGCCCAAGATACTGATGGAAGAACAGCTCAAGGTAGGACATTTTTATTATGATAAATCGTGTTTCTGTCGAAACATTTTAGTGGCTTAGGACGCCATGTTTTTTGACGTAGCTTCGCTTGGCGCAAACTGTATTGAAAAGTAAGGATAAATTAAAAAATGTAATAACGCAATTGTATTAAGAATTAAATTGTCTATCAATCCCTGTCCACCCTATATTTTTTAGTCACGTTTATGAGTATTTATGTATAAGAGTAGATCACTGTCTAAGTGGCGCAAGGACGTTTTCTTTACCAGCTTGTCTACATTTCACATTGTCTAACCATGATTTTGGTGGCTAAATATAAACATTTTCGATCAAACTGTATATGCATGTTGTAATGTGATGTTACAGGAGTGTCATCGGAAGAATTCTGAGAAGGTTAGTGAAAAAATTAATATCTTTTGGCGATGTTGACTTTTATCGCTCACTTTGGCTAGAATCAATGCTGGGCTGCTAATTGCTATGTGCTAAGCTAATATAACGATTTATTGTGTTTTCGCTGTAAGACACTTAGAAAATCTGAAATATTGTCTGTATTCACAGGATCTGTGTCTTTCGATTCGTGTATGCTGTGTATTTTTACGAAATGTTTGATGATTAGTAGTTAGGTAAACACGTTGCTCATTGTAATTATTCTAGTCCATTTGTGATGGTGGGTGCAATTGTAAACTATGCCATATACCTGAAATATGCACTTTTTTCTAACAAAACCTATCCCATACCATAAATATGTTATCAGACTGTCATCTAATGAGTTTTTTTGTTGGTTAGGGGCTATAAATATCTTAGTTTAGCCGAATTGGTGATGGCTACTGGTGTTGGTGGACAAATAAAAGATGGTGGAATATGCTAATGTGTTTTTTAGGTAATAGATGTACATCTTTACATATTGTGTCTTCCCTGTAAAACATTTTAAAAATCGGAAATGTTGACTGGATTCATAAGATCTGTGTCTTTCATTAGCTGTATTGGACTTTAATGTGTGAAAGTTAAATATTTTAAAAAAATATTTTTTTTGAATTTCGCGGCACTGGTTTTTCAGTGGGGGGGGGGGGGGAGTGC